>NW_022161404.1:0-16677 GCF_008728515.1 Papio anubis
GAAAGTAGTAGTTTGGGGTTGAGACTTACCTGTCCATCAATCTAATCAATCCATCCATCCAATCCATCCATCCATCCATCCATCCATCCATCCATCCATCCATCCAATCCATCCATCCGTGCATTCTAAGCACTAGTCCATACCACGAAGTGTGCTAGGCACTGGGAGGACTTGAGCTGCCAAGGGAAGGAGAAATCGGAGGCTTAAATTGGCAGTCATAGTTAAGGCTCCAGGGGCGGAGACCTAACCGCGCGGTGTGTGTAGTGCTAAGGGGGCTCCCTGAGGATGCCATCAACCTTAAAGGCCGATGGCAGGAGCTGGCTGGCTGAAGTAGAGTTTGTGTACCAGGGGTTGGGAGGCAAGGGTGGGAGGCGTGTGTCTTCAGACAGGGAACAGCATGTGCAGAGACCAGGTTAGAGAGAGCATGGCTCCCCAGGAATGAATGCATTTCCCATAGCTGGGAGAGTATCATCTGGAGGTTAGGGAAAGATGAGGTTGCATAAGTAAAGATCAAATCTTCCTGGCTCTTGGATCACCACAGTCAAGATAATGAACATATCCACCCGCCCCAACAATTTCCTTGTGTGAGGGGCTACTTTAGGAAGTATGATCAAGAAGGGCCAGCCTGGCAGGGTGCAGTGGCTCAAGCCTGTAATCCCAGCACTTTGGGAGGCTGAGGTGTGTGGACGACCTGAGGTCAGGAGTTCAAAATCAGCATGGCCAATGTGGTGAAACCCTGTCTGTACTAAAAATACAAAAAAGCCGGGTGAGATGGTGCATGCCTATAGTCCCAGCTACTCGGGAGGCTGAGGCAGAATTGCTTGAACCTGGGAGACGGATGTTACAGTGAGTCAAGATTGTACCATTGCACTCCAGCCTGGGAAACAGAGCGAGACTCCATCTTTAAAAAAAAAAAAGGGGGGGGGGGCTGGTCTGATGAGGGGTCACTTGAGCCGAGAGTGGAATGAAATAAAGGATAGCAAGCCACACAGAGAATGCAGCAGGCATGGCGGCGGGAGCAAGGCTAGTGTCCCCGAGCAGCAGCAGGGAAGCCGGAGTGGCTGGAGTTGTGTGGGTATGGGGAAGAGGGGAGAGAGATCACTCCCATCTCTGTGGGAGGGGCCTGTGGACTTTGTTTTATCCCTGGCTACCCCAGCCTTTAGGAGTGGGAGCTAGCACAGAGAAGGCGCTTTGATTGATGTTTGCTGGAGCAGGACGAATGCCTGGAGTAGACCCTCAGAGCAGGGCTTGGTGGCAGGGGTGGGCTGTGGGGAGAGTTCACCACAGCCTGGTGGAGGGAGAATAAGTGGCCAGAGGGTGTCCATCCGTGATGGGGACCAAGGGTCCCATGGACAGAAGTGGGAGAGACATGGATCCTGGAGCCACACTCCCCAGCCAGCCCCTCCAGCCTGATTACCTGCCCCCCTCCCTTGCAGAGGTTTCAGTTCTGTGGTCATCTGGACTGTCCCAAGTGGGTCCTGGCAGAGATTGGCACGCTGGCCAAGATGGTTGAGTGCACAGAGTCTAGTCTGGGTGGAGGAGGGGTGCTGGGGCTGGGGATTGTGGGTGTAGATGATGTTTCTCTGGGGCTGGGACCTCAGTGGTCTCAGCCTGTGCTACCATGCTTTGTGACCTTGATCAGCAGCCAGCCTGCTCTGAGCCAGTCCCCAGGAAGGAGGGGTGAGGTTTGCCAGCCTGGCTGATGTAAGGACTTCCCTTCCAGTCCTCTGTGAAGTTGCAGCTGCTCTGCAGCCAGGTACTAAAGAGCTGCTGGGATAGGGGAATGATGTGAGTACAAGACCCAGCACCCCATTGTCCCATGACCTTATGACCCCCAGTGCCCTGAAGCTCTGCACTAGGCCTGGGGAGATGGGTGATCCAGCCTCGCAACCTCTCTGGGCACCTCCCATACTTCTTTCCAGCCTGTCTGTTCTTATTGCAGGATCCAGGCTAAGGGTGAGGGGCTGGTGAATAGGGTACTGGCACCCTCTGAAGGTCTCCTTTCCCCATAGTATGAGAAGATCCTGAAGCTCACAGCTGATGTCAAGTTTGGTGAGTACCCTGCTGAGTCCATAGGCCCCAAGCTACCCTGGGACTTCAGCCTGGTGCCTGGCACAGAGGGGCCCTCTGTATCCACCCCTCCCTGCAGCATCCTTAACTTACCGTCCCTAGTGGAGGAGCATGAGGGAAAGAAAGACATTGACAGTCCCACCTTCCTGTCCTCTGCCAGCTCCTGGTGGAGCAGGAGCAGTGCCTGTGGCTTCAGGAGGCCTGGGAGCTTTGAGCTGAAGTTACTAGGGCAACTGGGAGGTGGCTGGGGCCACAGTGACACCCCTTGTCCCACTCACGGGTGCATCAGAGTCAAGCGATATGAAGGACACAGTAGCAGTGCTGAGTTTCATCCTCTCCAGTGTGGCCAAGCACAGTGTCGATGGCGAATCCTTGGCCAGTGAACTGCAGCAGCTGGGGCCACCCAAAGGTATGGGCTGTGGGTGGGCACCTGGGCAGCCTGGGGGCCAAGGGCTGCTGCCAAGGTCCTGTGACCCTGAGATGTACTTTGCCTTGTCTGGGCCAGGAACCCAAGCCCAGCCCCCACCTGCTACCTCCAGAGCTGCTCCATTCTATCCCCAGAGCACGCGGCCAGCCTGTGCCGCTGTTATGAGGAGAAGCAAAGCCCCTTGCAGAAGCACTTGTGGATCTGCAGCCTACGCAGCAAGTATGAGGCCAGCCAGGGTCCAGGCTCCTTCTAGAAGGCGCACACAGCACACAAAGTGCATGAGTGTCCAGGGAGATGACTAACCATGGTCACATACCAAGCAGCTGCCGAGCTGGGACCTGGCCCTGGCTCTCCTGACTCCCCAAAGCGGGCTGTGGATTTGTACTCTACAGTGGGATCAGACCTTGCTCCTCCTGGCTGATCTTCCCTAGTCCCCTCAGGCCTCATGTGCGAGCACCTAGCTCACTTTGCCCCTCCCTCTCGGAAGCTGGGTCCCTGGGAGCATGAGTGGCAGAAGGGCAGAGACTGTGGGACTCCTCTAGCTGCAATCCCAAGACTCCTGTGTGGTCTAGCTTATGTGTGCTGGGAGGCTTTGACCACCATTTCCGCCTGTAAATGAGGGACTTATACCTGTGGCATGGAGGCGGAGGCTGCATGAGTGCCAAGCACTTGGAGGCCCAAGTGAGCATGGACTTGGAATGGGTGGGTTCCTTGCACTTTATGCAATCTGGGAATGGGAGGCACCCCTGCATGGGCTGACACCATTTACCCCCACCTGGCCTCTTCCCAGCCTCTGGTAAGTCCAGGGCTGGCTGGGGGTCCAGGAGGGCAGCTTTTCCCCTGGCTGTGCGGACTTCTCGGCCTGGTGCCTGGCTCCTCTCTGGGCTCTGGAGTTCCTGGGAACGCTAGCACCTGCTGCATGCCCTCAAGCTTTAGCACCTTGATAAGCAGGGCATGGGACACTCGGGATCAGGCCCACACCCCTGGCCTTAAACTCCTGTTAGCCCCAGCTGGGAGGGATGAGGAGGTGCTGGGGCTTGGATGGGGAACTAGGGGGTAAGGGACTCCGTTTCTGCCCCAGCTTGGCTCAAAGGCCTCCAAAGTGTCGCTGCTGGCCTCTGCCCTCAGGAAGCAGCCCGGCTTCCAGCCATGACACTCACCAGGACAAGGGAAACTCTGATTTGAGCAGGAGGCCTAGGATGAGGAGAGCCACGTATAGCTGAGATGAAGATGCTCTAGCTGGGCTGGGAGGCTTTGGGGCCAGGAGTGCTCTAGAGCAGTGAGCTTGTAAGGCTACACCAGGTGGGGCCCTTGTCTCCCAGACTCTTGAGAAGGCAGAATCTGGGGCCTAAGGACCAGAGATCTGGGGGCTAGGAGATCTTGGAGGGCTCCATGAGGAGGGAGGCAGGCCTAGATCATCAGGCATGTGGAGGAGGTGGATGGACAGAGGGAGAGGACTGCACAGTAGAGGGGGAAGGAGGTACTGACTGAGGTCTGGGATGACGGGTGTGGTGACTTCATGCAGCTGAATCCCAGGAAGCTTGCATTCTTGGTGGGAGGTAAAAGAGGAGCAGGCCTGTCGTGATGGTGGAAAGAGGGAAGAAAAGAGAGGTATCAGGTTTTTAAATAAATTCAGCTTCCAGGAACTGATAAAACTCACTCATTGAATCACTTGAACCTGGGAGGATGGAGGGTGCATGAGCTGAGTTTGCACTCCACTGCACTCCAGCCTGGGCCAGAGCCAACTCTGTCTCAGAAAAGAAAAGAAAAGAAGAAAATCCCACTCATTACCATGGGGAGGGTACTTAATCTATCTTAAGAGGGTCCTCACTAAGGACTCCAAACATCTTACACTGCAGGCCCCACCTCCAGCCTTTGGGGACTGACCATTTCAAATACGAGATGTGGATGGGACAAGCATCCAACCACGCCAGAGGCCCTACCCCTCTCCTCCTACTGTGAGTCCTCCTCTCTGTCCTCAGTCTGAGGTGCATGCTGGCCTCCATGCCTGGCTTCCTAGGAAGTCATCTCTTGGCTCTAAGGGGCTGGGGTACTTGGGCCACTAGGCCAGCTGAGCCCCACTCTCCTAGTCCCAGCCTGTGTCTCCATCATCATTAGCCCACTCTGCTTGCTGCCTTTCCACCTGTTCCTGCAGCCCAGGGCTGGTCTGCAGGCCTGGGTAGAGGACCCAGAAGCAGACTCCCCACCCCTGAGCTCATACTCTCCTGTGCACCATGGCAGCAAATGCACCAGCATGGCCAGGAGTGGTTGCTTGTCCCTGTGATCCCAGTG
This sequence comes from Papio anubis, assembly GCF_008728515.1. Lineage (NCBI taxonomy): Eukaryota > Metazoa > Chordata > Mammalia > Primates > Cercopithecidae > Papio > Papio anubis. Next base: position 4,790 of record NW_022161404.1, read on the forward strand.
TTTTGGGAGCCTGAGGTGAGAAAGCCTTGAGACCAGCCTGGGCAAATATAAAGGAGGCCCTGTCTCTGCAAAAATAAAACTAGGCATGGTGGCATACTGTGGTCCCAGCTACTCAGGAGGCTGAGGTGGGAAGATCGTGATGAACTCCAGGAGGTCAAGGCTGCATGAGCTATGATTGCACCCACTGCCTCCAGCCTGGGCAAGCAACAGAGCAAGACTCTGTCTCTAAAACAAGAAACAAAGTGCACCCAGCGTGTGGGATACCTAGCCTCCTGGTGTGTGGACCTGACCGACGGGTCTCTCATTGGTGAGCAGAGGCTGCCTGCTGACTTCCCAGAATATCTCACCACTACACCTGTGTCCCTCCCATGCTCTGGTGGCTTTGGGTGGAGCTGGGTCCTGTCACCACCTCCTCTGCGCCCTAAGGCCAAGCTTAAAACCTATTAATTCTGCCTCTTGAGAACCTTGTCCTGATGAGTCTTTCCCCTACCCATAGGCCCCCTTGGCTCAGAACTTCTTTGTAAAGGGGAGTATAAGGGACTGACTGCTACCAGCCTGGGAGGAATCTCTTGTCCTAGGGCTGGCAGTCCTGGATGGCATATGAGGGTCTTAGACTAGACCCAGATGCCTGTAACCTGAAAGGCAGGCCTCGGGTTGCCCTAGCCTACAGAGCCCCTCATCCAACCTGGACTCCGTGACAGTCCCACTCCCGCATCCTTTGGTCTCTCGGTCCCCTGCTGGGGAACTCTGGTTGGCCACTTCTGGCTTATCTACTCTGAATTCCAGAGGTGGGCCATGATATCCCCTGCGTGAGACACAGTGACAGTGACAGATTGCTTACCTGGCCTAGAGAGGTCAATGGCTTTGGCCAGGCAGAGCTCAGGTCCTGGCCTCCCACCAACCTCTCCGCCTGCCGGGTCTGCCGTGATTCTTGTCTCAGCTTCCTTCCTGAGAAGGCTAGAGGCTAGTGCATGCCACCATGCCCAGCTAATTTTTTTGTAGTTTTAGGTGTAGAGATGGGGTTTCCTACCCATGGTACCTGGTGGATGGTCTTGATCTCCTGACTCGTGATCCGCCCACCTGGGGCCTTTCAAAGTGCTGGAGGATTACAGGCCTGAGCCACTGCACTCCAGCCTCCCCAACAATTCTTCTAGTCTGGTGCCCTGCAGGGTTCATTTTGGAGCACCGGTTTCCGGCCAGCTGCCCTCACCTTGGGTGGATCCCAGGACCCTCCCTGATCATGAAGAATGAGACCTAAAACCCACTGTGGTGCCTGGAAGGAGAGGTCAGCCTCACTCCCATGGCCAGCCTCTGATGCAGGGAGGCATGTTATCCCAGCAGCGAGCCAGGAGCAGAACTCAGGAGGATGGGGGCTCTCTGTAGGTAGCCCTTGGGCTCCAGGGTGGAGCCTCTTTAACCTGGTCCCTCCTGTGACTCTCCTTCTGGCCCCAGCAGGCAATGAAAGCAGCTTGCTGAGGTCACCTTCGTCAGGCAGGGACAGAGAGGACTTGAGTCCTTTCCTTCACTCCACTCCGCAGCCTCTCTCCCACTGCCTCTTCCCCAGGTAATAGAGAACCTGGCTGCCAGCCCTGCAGAAGAGTCCCTTCCTTCTGGTGAGGGATGGAACCAGCTTGGGGCAGGAGGGATGAGGGTTCTGGGGGCCTCCCATCCCTGCCTCACATCTAGCTGGGATGGCATCTGGGTGGCATGGTTTAGGCCTGACAAGGCGGGCCTCTAGGTTTATAGCTCCGGCCCTCGGGCAGGATGCCACATGCCACCTTCTCTCTGCGATCCTGACCTGGAACCCTACCTAGTTAAAGGTCCCCAGGCCTCCCAAGTAATCTCAAGTACTGCCACCACTCCCCGCCTCCAGGCACAGCCTCCAGCCGGACTAATCTCTCAGAGACTTTGTTCAGCCTACAGCCTCTCATGGGACATCGCAGGCTGCTAGCCTCTGCCCAGCACTAACATCTCTCTGTGAGTCTCAACCAGACTGAGCTGCAGCCTTGTGGGTCAGGCAGGGTGCTGACTTAACTGATGGACCTATGACAAGGCGGTTTACTGATGGCGCCACATCTGCTTGCTTCCTGGCTCCTGTGGTTCTTTGGGCAAGATACTCCTCTGTCCTATGCTTAGGTGCCCACATGTGGCTACAGCAGTGCCTTTCCCCTACCACTCATCCCTTGGCTGATGCCAGTGTCCAGGCACCTGTGGCTCCAGGGCAGAAGGCTGAGTGCAGAGCCAGGCTCAGGTAGGATGTTCTGCAGGGTCTGCATGGAGCTGAGAGCCTTGGCCACCCAGCCTGTGGCCATCCATTCCGTGTCACTGCATGACCCCCATCCACCATCCTCCAGGGCCAGGCCTGGGGCCCAAACTGACTCTTTGCCTCCTGGCTCCCCACCTGCCAGGTTCCTGGCTGAGCATGATGGTCTTGTCCAGCCTCCCTTGGATTATCTCAACTGAGGCTTCAGAGCCACTTGGGGACATCACATCTCCTGTCCACCAGGCCCCTCACCAGAGACAGGACTGCCCTAGCCAGCCTCCCCTGGGACATAGCCCAGGGCCCACCTGCCCAAGCTGGGACCCAGCTTCCAGCTACTCTATCTGGGGCAAAAGGCCTGATGGGTGGCTGCCCCCTTCCCTCCCTGGGGAGGCAGGAGAGGAAGGCCAAGCAGGAGATCTAAGCCCCGCCCACCTGGAGGCTGGCTGGCATGGGCCGCACCTGTGCCTTCAGTTCCCACCTTGCTGTAGGTGCAGCGAGGATGAATCCCTCTCCTGACTTCTGCAGGTGCAGATTCCCAGGCTTCCATAGCAGGTGCTTGGGGTGGGCCCCATTTCCCTCCTGGCCCTAGGGAACTCCTGAGCTCCATGAGGCCTTGGGCTCAGCTAGGATTGTTTCACACTGTCACTCTTCCCAAACATGGGCTGCATGCCTCTGTGCCCCTGGGAGGGACATTAAACCATTCCCACCTCCCAGGCTCTGGATCACATGGCCTCCCGCCATGGGGATGCGCTGGCTGAGACAGATGGGGCTGTCTCAGCCCTGTCATTGCCATTCTGGGCAAGCCACCTGTGCCTTGCTTCCTACTTCCCCTACAGCCAGATGGGGACTAATAGGACCTATTTCACCTGCATCTGCGTCTACTTGTTAGCAGGAACTGAGTCCTGAGGGAGGTGCAGGGGAGCCATCGATGGGCAGTGACCGCAGCTGGACTCGGTCTGAGTCCCAGCCCTGGGGTCAGGAGATGTGTTCCTCCTCTGTTTATTCATCTGTGCTCTCTGGGGTCACTGTGATAATGCAGCTGGCCTGTGAGGTGGTGGCTTCCTGGAGATGGTTTGAGGACTAGAGGTGTGTCTGAATCTCCCTCACCCTTGAGGAAGAACCACTTTGGGAAGACTGATGTGTCTGGAAGAAGGAAACCACAGTCTCTGGGTCCCTCAGCTGTCCTCTTCTGTCCCTTCCCAACCCCTCTCTGCTGTCCTGCAGGTTTCATGGTGGCTATCCAGCTTGGTGGCCATCTGGCTGGTCCACACTTCCAGGCGGACTCCTCTCTCATGGGTTCATGTGGCCACTGTGTCACCTGCAGATATGCTTGCTAGCCTAGGGCCTCCTTTCTGGGTACCCAGCCCCTACCTACTTCAGGTATATGCCCCTTTCAGTGCCTTCTCCACTGTATCTCACCAGCTGTGTTTGAACTCTGTCTCTTCCTTACAAAAGCCTGAAACAGCCTTGGCTTGTAGAGGGTCAGGAGACTGTGCTGGAAGACAGAGTGACGGTCTCCTCAGAGTCCACTTAGCCTCAGCCTCCCAGTGCTGCATCCATGCTTTTCTCAAGGCCAGTGAGCCACCTCTTCTCCTGTAACTTCTGTAAAGAGCTCCTGTGGTGATGGAGGGCTGGAGAGAACAGGCTGCCAAGTAACCCTCCCTCCTGAGAAGGGCCTAATGGGGAATGCTTTAGGCACCCAGGCATTCCTGGGAGCATCTTCCAGGGGACTCCTATACCCTGCTCCTGCCCTGGCTCTCTTCTAGCTGGGAAATTGTAGTTGCTTTTGGAGCAGCTGGGCTCATGATCCAGGATAAAATGCATCTACGGGCTGGCTCTCAGGTGCTGGGGTGGGGCAGGGCACTTCATGACAGGGAAGGAGAGGCCTGTGTGTCTCCAGAAGTACAGAGGAACCTGTGCCACAAGTAGCCAACCCTGGGATGCGGGATGACCTTTCACCACCTCTTGATGTCTCTGGGTGTTGGCTGCTGTAAGCCACAGGTAACTCCAAGTGGTTCACCTCCTGGGTCCCCTCACTGGGCCTGCCCACTACCTGCAGGTAGGGGAGCCCATGTGCCAGGACTGTCCTTGGCTTCACTTTGCAATCGTGGGTTCAAAGACTATCCTGGGTTCCACCACCACCAAGCCTCCCAATGGTGTCCTGGATGGGCACAGAAGCTGCTGGGGCTTTCTAGGTTAAGACTCTTGCCTATCCTGGTGTTCCCTACCGCAGCATGGGTTGGAGGGCTACCTCAGTCTCTGCTGGGAGCCCTGTCTTACCTTGCCTGGGCATCCCAACTCTACTGGAAGACCTCTACACACTCTCAAGTGGTTTGATCCACTGTAGAGCATGTTAGGGCCCCGTTGCTCACACACCTCTGGCCTGAGGCTGACTGGTACTGTGGTTAGCTTGGGGTCAGGCTGGGGTGGCCTGCCTCAGCAGTCTTCTTCTAATCCCACTCTTGACCTTTCAATCTTCCTCCTCTTGTGGCTCATCCTCGGACCCCTCCCAGCTCCTGGACACCGAGCGAATTTCCACATCCAGGAAATCACTTTTAAAATACCAGGTTCGGGGCTAGGAGGCCCAGAGCAGACTAAGAAGGCTATGGCCAGGCAGGGCTCTGCCTCCCAGATTTCTGCCTCAACTCCCAGACCCCAGGCCTGAGCCCTGGGCCACCAGGCTACTCCTGGACCCACCAGGACTCTCCACCTCCTGGCCGTGCCTTGTAGAGGTCTGAGGGACAAGGGTCAGCTGGGGATCACGAGATGAAGAAGGTCATAGCTCTAACAAAGTCTTGTCCAGTCATCCCCATCTTCCCAGGCGTCTTCTGACTCTCTCATTTCATCCTAAATTACTTCAATTCTCTGGTTAAAGGCTGTCTCTAAGTGCCTAGAGGTCATGCTGGCTTGGTCCTCTGGCTGGCCCTGGTAGGGCTGGCAGATCTGCCAATCCTACAGCACTCAGGCCCACCCCTTCCCTAGAGACGGAGGTGGCACCAGCCTGCCTCCTCCCTCCTCCTGCCCTGGGGTAAAGCGACCCAAGCCTCCTGCACGCTCCATCCTCAAAGACCAGGCTCTTCTACTTTGGCCTAAAAACGACTTTTGCTGCTCTGTTTTGTGTGACTCCATGAGTTAAGAATGACTTTGCTGTTTTAAAATTTGCTGGAAAACATGGTGCAGAATCCATCTTGCAGACACAATGAGAAGCATAAGGATATAAACTTCCACCATAAAGAGCCGGGAACGGGCTGTTTTTCTTCATTTTGCTGACATGTTGTCTAGGGCTGCTTTGCTACAGGGAGGCAAATAATTTGAGTATGTGATGATGGAGACATTATGGCTCATGGAGCCTTTAAAGAGAGTCGACCTGGCTCCTTTATGAAAATTCTGCCCTGCACTGGATCCATCTAATGGAATTACCATATCGCTCACTCCTAGAGCTGATCCGGCTGAAATGTTGACACCTCCATTGAGATGCTGCTTTATAAGTTTTGACATTTTGTCGCTGCCTCTGGTGGGAGACATGAAAATCACCCTGGGAGGAGTGGCCGTGGTACCAGCACCAATGTGAAGCCCTTTAAGAGGATGGCAGGAGTCAAATGATCTGCTAAGGGGGTTATGGGATGGCCCTCTCAAAGTTGAGGCATGAAGAGGGAACATGGTCTGTCCAAGGAACCGGCTTCTGGAGCGAAGATTTTTTGGTGAAGCTTGGGGTTCTGTGGGAGGCAGGAAAACAAACCAATCTGGCCCTGGGGCACAGCAGCAGGGAGAGTAGCTGCAAGGAGGGGGCGTGAGGCAGAGCCCGGAAGGAGGGCAACCCTGGACTACACTCCCAGGAGGCTGCAATGCTGGGGTGGCAGCACTGTAGGAGTGACCAGCTCTGTGGACTGGAGGGGCCCTGGGAGAGCAGCCCCAGGCTGTGTGTATCTGGGGGACTGATTCTCACCAGCCCCAACCTGACCAGCCTGTTTGGATGGCATGAGCTTGCGGTGGAAGCTATCCAGATTGTAGGGAGGCCTGCAAGAGAGTGTATGGGTTTTGCAGCCTCTGTACTGGGGTGCAGAGCTGAGGTTTTGCCTCTGACTGACTTGGTGTGGGAGGACCTGGCTGCGGCCGGAGGGGATCAAGTGAGGTCCTGGGCACCAGGGAGGTGACGGGACCCTCTCATCCCCCAGATCTTGGACTGTTTTCACTTCTATGTCCAGCTCCTTGGCTGGAACTCTATGTCTCTGTTCCTCTCTGTGGTCTCTAACACATGAGCAAGTATTGTCTGAAGGCCCTGCCTATCTCTCTAGAAGGGGAACACTGAGGTTTAGAGAGGGAAGAGCCTGATGGCCCAGAGACACATAGAGATCACAGCCCCTACTAAAAAACACAGAAATTAGCCGTGTAGTGGCACAGGCCTGTAATCTCCCAGCCACTAGGGCTGGAGGTGATTGCAGAATTATCAGAACCCAGGAGGCAGAGTTTCTTAAGGAGCCATGATCTCACCACTGCACTCCAGCCTGTAACAGAGCGTGACTGTCTCAAAAAAAAGTTAAAACTCACGGTCCAGTATAAACTTTTCAAAATATATACCCCAAACATAGAAAAGTCTAGAAATGCTCTCACCAATGGTAATTTCATGGAAAGAATTCTTACAGTGGACTTGTTTTGGTTATCTGCATTTTTTCTTTTTATTTTTGGATATAGGGTCTTGCTCTCTCACTGCCTCCAGGTTTTCGGAGCAGTGGACCATCAGATCACTGTAGCCTCCTGACCTCAGGACTTGGGTTTATCCTCCCACTCCCTAGTCTCCTTTCTGGAGTGAAGCAGCACTGAGCAGGCACATGCCACCACACCTGGCTAATTTTGGATTTTTGGATTTTTTGCAGAGATGGGGTTTTGCCGTGTTGCTCAAGCTGGTCTTAAGTGATTCACCCACCTCGGCCTCCCAGAGTGCTGGGATTACAAGTGTGAGCCATGTGTGCCAGGCCTATTTTCTATAATGACCGTCCGTGACCATGGATTTCATGTGCCAATATTTTTCTAACAATAATATTTACAAAGCATACTAGGAAAAATATTCAGAGAAAAAGAAGAATACAAAATTGTAAAAATCATATATAACTAGTTTTTTTTTGTTGTTGTTGTTAAAGGAAGAAAGAAACAAAGTAGATTGTCCAGGAAGATAGTTACTTCCACTTTGTATTTCTCTGGTGAACTCATTAGGAACTCTAAAAAGTTCCAGGAGTAGAATCACGGGGTCAGAGTACCCCGGCTTTAACTTCTGGTTCAGAGAATCCTAACAACTCACATTGTCACCAGCAAGTTCTTTGACTACCTGAGCAAATCTCACCTTAAATCAATTCTCACCTGACATTAGCTGCTCAGCTTTCCGCTGATACGTTGATTCCAGGAGACTCCTTGAGTTCTGCGTGTTCAGCTGGCCTCCGGTGGCCCCATTATTATTTTCTGCCAGGTAAAGGTCAGTCACCTGCACACAGATCTCATCACTCACGATATGCTGCAGCTGGAATCAAACAAAAGCAAGCTGTTAGTGAACACACAAAACATTTCTCCATTATACAGTCAACTCAGAAAAGATTTTAATTTCTTTTGCTAGCAATTTTAGAAAATTAATCATACAAACCACTGTATCATTTTCTTGGAGAATAATCAAGCCAAGATTTTCAACCATCTCAGTGGTCCATTGTAAAATTTTCATATCTATTTAAAATCAAAACCAGAGAGAATTTAGGTTAACGTACTTTTGTTGTTGTTTTTTGAGACAGAGTCTCACTCAGTCACCAGGTTGGAGTGCAGTGGCTTGATCTTCACTCACTGCAACCTCTGAATCCTTGGTTCAAGTGATTCTCCTGCTTCAGCCTCCTGAGTAGCTGGAAATATGGGCACGCACCACCACCCTCAGCTAATTTTTGTATTTTTAGTAGAAACAGGGTTTCACCATGCTTGCCAGAATGGTCTCTATCTCCTGACCTTGTGATCTGCCTGCCTCGGCCTCCCAAAGTGCTGGAATTACAGATGTGAGCCACAGAGCCTGGCCTAAGGTACTGTTTATTTAAAATTCTAAGGATCTTTAAATAATTTTCCATGGATCATATTTTTATTACAGTTTAAAATCATTTATAATTTGCTTTCACACATGTTCTCCCTCATTTGATCCTCACAACTGCCCTGGGAAGCAAGTTGGAGACAGAGTAGGGGACTGTTAGGAGACAGATTTACACAATGCATAAGAAAGCTCACTGTGAGCCGGGTGAGGAAGGGAGCCTTGGAGAATCATGAATGCAGTATCTATGTCTATATCCCCAGCCCAACTACAACGCCTGAAATTCATTAGGTATTTAAGAAATAGCTGCTGAATTATTGCCTAGTGGTTCTCAGTTGAAGAAACACAATTGGGACTAACAGTCAAGCTTCCTGACTCCTAGCCCAATACTTTTACAAACACACCACCTATTTTTCTATATATGATAGAAAGTATAGTGCTTAAGTTGTACATAATGTTAACTCACTTTCAATACAGGTCAATAATGATTAACTGTCAGTAGCTTTTGTGACAAACTTAGTAAACTAGAAAGTTGAACCTTTCAGTGTTCCCATTCTCATGTCATATGCTATTTCTGTTTTGAAATAAAAATCCTTCCAAATGAAACTTTATCCATCAAAATGACAGAGAAGTGAAAATAGATACAAGAAGAAAGCAAAGCATTAATTTCAACATCGATTTGTCTATTTTGTTTTAAAAGTATAACCACCAAGCCATTCTATTTTTAGGAAGATACATTCTTTTTGAAGTGTTAGAAACCATGATGACTGTTCTTAACTTTATGTCCTAAATGACCAGTATGTGTATTAGTAGATAACTGGACACACTCAGAAGGGTGACTGAGTGTGGCAGAAAGGGCAGTATGTCCAGCAACTGCAGATGAATAAGTGACAATTAGTCCAGATAATGGATTCTGATACAACCATTCAACTATTGCTTATGAGTACTTGATAACACAGGGAAAAGCTTAAGATACAGTATTTTAGAGAGAAAAAAAGGAAAGATGGAAAAAAAAATAGATGGAAAGCATGACTTCAGTCATGCATAAAGATGCTTCCACTTTGTCCTTTTTGTTTGTTTGTTTGTTTGCTTTTGAGACAGGGTCTCTCTCTTTCTCCCAGGATGGAGTGCAGTGGCATCATGATCTCAGCTCATTGCAGCCTCTACTTCCTGGGCTCAAGCAATACTCCCATCTCAGCCTCCTAAGTACCTGGGACTACAGGTATGTGCCACCATGCCCAGCTAACTTTTTGTATTATTAGTAGAGATGGGGTTTTGCCATGTTACTCAGTCTGGTCTCAAACTCCTGAACTCAAGTGATCTGCCTGCTTCGGCCTCCTAAAGTGCTGGGATTATAGACATGAGCCACCACCTCTACTTTATACTTTCTTGTTGAAATAGACTCTATTACTGATGCCCCACCCACACCCTTTTTTTGGATATCTGGCTCCTCCTCGAGTCTCTGGAAAGGGCAGCACTACAAATCCAGGGACAACTAGGGAACTCCCACCCTCACTGCTAGGCAGATCAGATTCTCTCTCCTGCTCATTGGAAATGACACAGAGAGTTTTCAATAGGTTTTTTTGCAGAGGAGCATCTGTATGGAAAGGTCCAGTAACACTGGGACCAGGAGTACTTCCAGGGCAAGCCAAAGCCTCAGAGGCTGGAGGAGCCTGGAGCACATGCTGAATGTTCATCTGCAGAGCAGTGCACAAGCATGGAGCAGAAGTCCAGAGTGAAGGCATGCAGGAGAGGAAAATCACCTCCCAGCCCAGGTAGGCCTTCCATGGTGTGGTCATATTTTGAGTTTTGTACTTAGATGTCTATGAGGTTGCCTGTTGTATTCTTAATACAAATCCCCCTTAAGCCAGCCTAGAATAGGTTAAGATAAATGTAATGACTTGACTTGGCTGGAGTGCAGTGGTGTGATCACGGCTCACTGTAGCTTCAACTTCCTGGGCTCAGGTGATCCACTTCTGCCTCCCGAGTAGCTGGGACTACAGGCATGAGCCACCATGCCCAGCTAATTTTATGTATTTTTCTCATAAAAATATTTTTCAGAAGAAATCTTATATATAATACATTGAAAATCACTGATTGGTTTTTCTTCATCTTTTCTGTGAATGTGTAGGTGTTTGAGTCTCTTGTATTTATTCTTTTACACAGGATATGGGCTGTTTGAAAACTATTTCATTATTTTCATCATCATCATTCATTTCAGCCACTTCAGATTTTCATCTTTTTAAAAATGTTGATGTACAAACCGGTGTGGGGCCCTAGATATCCACTGTCTTCTCAGGAGTGTCAGGAGTACCTAAAACCTTTTTCTTCTTATGTAAAACTTGGCCTTTTGTAGACATCTGATGATTCATTTTTGAAATACCTTCCATTTTCTGTAAAATCAAAGAAGGAAAATAATAATCAATTCCTTTTTAAGCTAATTTCTTCCCAAGTAATCCTTTCCTTTTAAATCACTCCTCCATTCATAGCTTTTGTGTAAGTGCCAATTCTGATTATACATTTCACTGATGGATATGATGGCTGCTTAAATGGAATATTCCAGTCTTGAAAGAGTTCTTTCTGTACTTTTTCAGGTGACATAAAATGACTCTCCAAGAGTCTTTCACCAAACAGGTAGTTGTTCATTGTTTCAGCAACTATCTCGGCAAAATCCTCAGACTTAAACTCCACAAATGCATAGTGTTTGCTATTTCCCGGCTTTTTATTTCTGAATAGTCTGAACGTTGTAACAGTGCCTTGTAACTGGGAGAAATAGGAAAGGATCTGGGTTTCGTTCAGTAGGTTAGGTAGGTGGCGCACATAGACTACTCCAGAAGAAAGGTGTTCTTGTTTTTGTATTTTGTTTCATTTGTTTGTTTGTTTCTGAGATGGAGTTTCACTCTTGTTGCCCAGGCTGGAGTGCAATGGCATGATCTTGACTCACTGCACCCTCTACCTCCTGGATTCCAGTGATTCTCCTATCTCAGTCTCCTGAGTATCTGGGATTACAGGCATGCACCACCACACCCAGCTAATTTTTGTATTTTTAGTAGCGACAAGATTTCTCCCTGTTGGTCAGGCTGGTGTAGAACTCCTGGATTCAAGCAATCTGCCTGCCTTGGACTCCCAAGGTGCTGCAATTAGAGGCATGAGCCACTGCACCCAGCCCAGCCTTGACTTTGAAATATATGTTGTTCATCCAGTCAACAGTGAACTCTGGGGGAACACCAAAGATGAGGAGAATGAGAGAAGAGATACCTCCAATTAAAGGAGTTAAGAAGAGATGCTTGAACTCATGTTTTAAAAAGTCACTGCAGGTTGGGCACAGTGGCTCATGCCTGTAGACACAGCACTTTGGGAGGCTGAAGTGGGTGAACTGCTTGAGCCTAGAAGTTTGAGACCACCCTGGGCAACATGGCAAAACCCCATCTGTACACGAAATAAAATAAATTAGCCGAACGCGGTGGCGCCTGTGGTCCCAGCTACTTGGGAGGCTAAGGTGGGAGGTGGAGGCTGCAGTGAGCTGAGATCCACCACTCCACTGCAGCCTGCATGACAGAGTGACACCCTGTC
>NW_022161405.1:0-5944 GCF_008728515.1 Papio anubis
GCAGCAGGTAGTGACCTCACTCCTCCCTGGCCTGAGCACTCCGTCCCGCATCCCAGGCGGTGGCCCTAGGGAAGTCTCTGAAGCTGAGCACAGGGTGGACTCTCCCTCCGGAGTGAATGGAGACTAGAAAGGGAGAGGATTTCTATTCTGTCCTGAGGGCTCTCAGCATGAAATCCTACGTTCCGCTAAGGCACGGCTTTGCATTTTATATTCTAGTTTGCATCCTCCTTCCAGACTATTCCAGGGCTTTTGAATCATCCTTCTGCCTTCCTGGCTACTATCGCCGCTAAAAGCCAGAGAACAAGGCTGGAAGGACCGTGACAGACACACAGGTCCCGCTCCGGCCCCGCCCTCTGCCGGTACTAAAGGGTAAGGTCTCTCCGCTTTGCGCCCCGCCCCTACCTCACGCCGGCCCCGCCCCTACCTCACGCCGGCCCCGCCCCTACCTCACCCAGGCCCCCGCCCACACCTCACCCAGGCCCCGCTCACCTCCTCCTAGGCTCCACCCAGGCCTGGTTTCTGGCTTGCACGCGCAGATTTGCGCAGACCAGGAAGCGGATCACGTGGCGTGGCGGTCACACCGCGGAGGTGAGTTTTGCTCTATGTTATATTAAGTCTGCGCTCTCCAGGTCCCTGGCACTTCTGTACGTGGGATGTGGGGTCCCCACAGACCTGGAAGTTCTGGTCTTTCTTCTTTCACTCAGAGCAAATGGAGATATTCTCCTGGGAGTCCGGAAGTCGCTTCTTTTTAGGTTTAAAGTCGCCCTGAGGCTGGTCCCGTCCTCAGTCTTTCTGCTACAGGGCAATGTATACACTTCCTATCGCGTAGTTTTCCTGCTCAAAACCGTGTTTTGACTCCTTCCGCACTGCGCTTTTTTTTTTTTTTTTTTTTTTTGAGACGGAGTCTCGCTCTGTCGCCCAGGCTGGAGTGCAGTGGCGCGATCTCGACTCACTGCAAGCTCCGCCTCCCCGGTTCCCGCCATTCTCCTGCCTCAGCCTCCTGAGTGGCTGGGACTACAGGCGCCCGCCACCACGCCCGGCTAATTTTTTGTGTTTTCTAGTAGAGACGGGGTTTCACCGTGTTAGCCAGGATGGTCTCGATCTCCTGATCTCGTGATCCGCCCGCCTCGGCCTCCCAAAGTGCTGGGATTACAGGCGTGAGCCACCGCGCCCGGCCCCGCACTGCGCTTTTTAAAGTCCTCACCCGAGAGGTGTATTCCCGCCCTGCGCGCCTCCCAGCCTCACCCTCGTCGGTTGCTGGAGCACAGCACTGTGACCCCAGTCCCGGGGAGGCCGCGGTCTCTGCCTGGTCCTGGGATCCTGCAGATCCCTCCCTTGTTCGAAGGCATCGTTGCCCCCCACCTCCCTCCTCCTCATGCTGGGCCCTGCTGCTCCCCAGGTCTTCCCTCCGCAGTCACCGCTTCCCTTGAGCCCGCACTGTAGAGGTGCCCGGTGCCTGTCCTGTGATAGGGGGTGTTCTTGCCTGCCCAGATCCAGCTCTTGGAAAATGCGCTCCTCCGAGATGCCGGCGTCTTACTCCAAACCCTCGTGTGATTGTGTGGGCCAGCAGGATCAGGAGACAGGCAGAGGGACTGAGAGAGCAGTAGAAAACCAGAGACAGAGAAAAAGAAGAATGAGGAAGACCCATAACAGATGGCAAAGTAGAGGATGGGTGAGGGATTTGCCAAGAGACAGCGAAAGTGAAAAAAGGATAAGAAAGCAGGAGGAGAAAAGCAACTGCAGAAATGTAGAGAAAAGCTAGATGTACAGAGAAATGAAGGACAGACAGCACCGTATGGAGAGGGGCAGAAATGTGGAAGCTCATAAGAGTGAGGAAGAGGAGGAGGGATTTGGAGCCAGGACAAACAGAGCAGAGTGGTGCTGGTGGCAAGGAGAACAGAGGGAGAACCACAGTAGGGAGGACACCTGGGGATCTGGGGTGCCAGATTAGGTCCAGGGGTTTATAACAGGGAAGAGAGAATTTAATAGTGAGAGCAGAGGAGGCGCAGAGATGGGAGAAGAGGCAGAAATCTATGGAGATTGAGGACGATCTAAAGATTCAGGAGAAGGAGCAACAAGAGGATAAATAAGTTGCAAGGATGGAGCCCAGGTGATTTTTGTATTTTTAGTAGAGACGATTTTACCATGTTGGCCAGGTTCGTCTCAAACCCCTGACCTCAGGTGATCCACCCACTTCCACCTCCCAAAGTGCTGGAATTACAGGTGTGAGCCACCACAGCTGTCCACCCGTGTATTCTTGATTGAAAATTTTTGCTTATGTCTTAGTTCTACAGCTGACCCTGTTTCCCTGTTTTCAAGGTCAATAGCTGTGTGTTTACACTTCTGCATTTTATAAATGTTACTGAGATTTCCTTGTAAGGAAGAATTCAATGTTGGGAGTCAGTTTTCATCAGAACCTTTCCAAAGAATTTTCTTTAACCCAAGTATGTGATAGACACTTCTCTAATTTTAAAGATGGGATGATAAAGACCAACCCATCCCATTAGCCCTTCCAGGACCCCATGTAAGAATTCAGGCACACCTTCTCACTCATCTCAGACCTTCTCAGGGTAACTCAGTGAAAATGTTTCCTGCTCTGAGCCCCGGTGAGCCTCCCTGCAGCTTGATGATGTTGGGCTAGACCAGAAAAGCTCAACCTGAGTGATCCTGACCCCTGAAATGATTGGCAAAATAGAGGCAGTGTGTGGGCATGGCTTTTTCTCTGGGAGATGGGAGTGCCCAGTTGTAATTAGAATTTTCCATGGGATGCAGTAACCCAAAAATGAAGGAAAAAAAAAAAGCAGAAGAATGGAAGAAACAGAGTGGTAGACTCAGAAACAGAGACCATCTTCAGAGGCCTTTGTCTGTATGAGGATATCACAGCTACGTCTAAAGCAGGTGGTGTCAGTCCCTGGCAGGGAAGCCCCCACTGGCTTCCCGTGTTCCCCGGGACAAAAGTCCAGCTCCTCACTGTGGCTCCACAGCCCTGTGTCCAGGGCCCCTGCCAGTGTCCAGCCTCCTCCTGGGAGCTTCCCCTCCTCTCCTGACTCCCTCTGCCCCAGTCACATTTGCTTTTCTCTTTTTTCAAACATCAAAATCCTTCCTGTCTCAGGTCGTTGTCTCCACTTTTATTCTATGTTTCTGAATGAAGATGGCACTGTCCCTTTCTCCTTCAGGTCTAGGCTCAGAGATGCCTCCCATGCCCTCCCACCCCCATCTCAAGTTCCCTCTGCCTGTCAGTGTCTATCACATTAGTCAAGTTTTCTTATCTCTGTGTCAATCCCATCAGAAATGTCCTTTTTCAGACTCTCACTGTGTCCTCCAGGCTGTGAGTACAGTCTCGCGGATCTGGGTCTCCACTGCAACCCTGTCTCCCAGGTTCAAGTGATTCTGTGCCCCCAGCCTTCCGGGTAGCTAGATGAGGGTATGTGCCTCACACTCCCCTGCTAATTTTGTATTTGTATTTGTATTTTATTTTATTTTTGAGTCTTCTCCCTTCTGTCAGCCAGGCAGGGGAGTGCTGTGGTACATCTCAGGTCACTGCAACCTCCACCCTAGGTTCAAGCTAGCAGTCCGGCCTCTCAGCCTCCCTCCCAGGAGCTGATTAGAGTGCCCACCAAGTCTGGCTACTTTTTGTATTTTTAGTAGAGACAGGGTTTCACCATGTTGGCCAGGCTGGTCTTGAACTCCCGACCTCAAGCATCCACCCACCTCGACCTTCTAGAGGCAGAGCATAGGTGTGATGGAGCCACCGCGGTCCAGCCCGGTAATTTTGTATTTTTAGTAGAGACAGGGTTTCTCCAAGTGTTGGTTCAGGGGTTAGTCTCAACTCCTGACCTCAAGTAATCCACCCACCCTGCTGAGGTTATAAGAATGCACACCGTGTCCAGCCCAATTTTTGCATTTTTAGACAGGGTTTCTCCATGCTGGCCAGGCTGGTCTCAAACTTCTGAGCTCGTGCTGATTTTTCCACCCCTCAGCTTCCTAAGAAGCTGAGCGACCACACACATGGACGCACCACCACCATACCCGGCTGTTTCTTGTATTTCTTGGAAGAGATTCCCTGAACGGAGCTCATCCCCGAGCTCATCCCAGCCCAGCTCCCCACTGCTGCAGTGTGTGTGTGTGTGTGTGTGTGTGTGTGTGTGTTTCTCCAGGAGGGGAGCGGGAGTTTTCCTGTAGGAATTTTTTGTTCCTGGTGCAGTGGGCAGCAGCGGGGACCATATTTCCTCAGAGTGATGTATCCTGTGTATGTGTCATTGTGTTACCGGGAGGGGATGTGTTGATTCTATGCAATAAACATCATATTTTTAACATTCAGGATTGACTTCTAAAGACTCTTGGTACATAAAGAAGAAACCTGGAAGAGGAAGAGGAAAGCAAAGGAGTCAGGCATGGCTCTTCCTCAGGTGAGATGATATTCTCGGTGGATCGTTCTGTCTCCTTCCTTTCAGAAACGCTGGGCCTTGGAGTTGGGAATCTTCTCTGAGTTTAAAGCATCCTGCCTGACAGGTTTGCTCACCCTCACCCATGCCTTCCCTCAGTCCCTCTCATCTCGCTTAGATTCCGTCTCTAATGACCCAGTGACATGAACTTGGGAAGAGGCGGCACTGGGCATGGGCCTGGGAAGGGCTCACACCAGACATGGATGGAGACGGGGTGAGGGTCTCGTGGTGTCAAGGCTGTTGAGCAGCAGGGATTGTTTAGGGGTCACATGTGGATGCATGTTTAGCTCTCTGTGGACCAGGATTAGAGCAGCTGCCAATGGAAGTCACATATTCATATGCCCAAAGTACGTGGTAAATTCTAGAAAAGGAGACCAATAAGGGAAAATCTTTTCTCCCTGATTTTATACTATATTTTTAGGTAATTGAGTGAGTTACTGTGTTTCTGATTCCAAAAATCTTACTAATTAGAATGGAAAGTTCATACATAGACATGAATAATGAATAATTCCTTTATTATTATTATTATTATTATTATTATTTGAGGCAGTATTTTGCTCTTGTTGTCCAGGCTGGAGTGCAATGGCATGATCTCAGCTCACCGCAACCTCTGCCTTCTGGGTTCAGGCGATTCTCCTGCCTCAGCCTCCTGAGTAGCTGGGATTACAGGCATGTGTCACCACGCCTAGCTAATTTTTTTTTTAAGTAGAGACAGGGTTTCTCCATGTTGGTCAGGCTGGTCTCAAACTACCGACCTCAGGTGATCTGCCCACCTTGGCCTCCCAAAATGCTGAGATTACAAGTATGAGCCACTGTGCCTGGCCTATTCCTTCATTATTTTAAGAATATGAAATCAATGTAAATAATAGCAGGAGGTTCATTAAACCATTCTTAGCACATTACGTTCATGAAGACAGTGGTGTTACTGTGGAGGGGCTTGTGAAACAAGTGTTTTTGGTAAAAATGGTTGCAATTTTTCTCAAATATGGAAGCAGTACTATTTTATCCAAGAGGATAAAGCTGTATTCTCATTCCGCGTATTGTTATTATTATTATTTTTCTGAAATGGAGTCTTGCTTTGTTGCCGAGGCTGGAGTGCAGTGGCATGATCTCAACTTACTGCAACCTCTGCCTCCTAGGTTGAAGCAGTTTTCCTGTGTCAGCCCACCTAGTAGCTGGGATTATAGATGTGTGCCACCACGCCCGGCTAATTTTTTTGTATTTTTGGTAGAAACGGGGTTTCACCACGTTGGCCAGGCTGGCCTCGATCTCTTAACCTCAGGTGATCTGTCCGCCTCAACCCCCTAAAGTGCTGGGATTACAAGCACAAGTCACCATGCCCATCCCCACCAGTTATTATTAAATATAAATGGTTATATTTAAACGTCACATGATGTACACATTTGTTTTGTGGTAAAACTCCAAGCAAAGCTGCAGCTTAGACCCTTGGCTCAAGGCATCTCCTTTCCCTGTCACATCCTCCACCCTCCTTCCAACCT
>NW_022161405.1:10435-16650 GCF_008728515.1 Papio anubis
CCGGTATTACTTCGTTCAGTTACGTATTGCTAGAGACCTGCGGTTTCTTTTTGTTGCCCAGGCTGGTCTCAAACTCCCCACCTCGGGTGATCTGCCTGGCACCGTCCTCCCAGAGTGCTGGGATTATAGGCATGAACCACCACGCCTGGACTATCTGTCTTTTTTTTTTCACATTTACTGGAGAACTTTATTTATTTATTTATATTATTATTATTATTATTGAGACAGAGTCTCACTCTGTCGCCCAGGCTGGAGTACAGTGGTGTGATCTCAGCTCACTGCAACTTCTGCCTTCTGGGTTCAAGCAATTCTCCTTCCTCAGCCTCTTGAGTAGCTGTGACTACAGGCGTGCGTCACTACACCCAGCTAATTTTTGTATTTTTAGTAGAGATGGGGTTTCACCGTGTTGGCTGGTCAGGATGGTCTCGATCTCCTGACCTCGTGATCTGTCCCCCTCAGCCTCCCAAAATGCTGGGATTACTGGTGTGAACCACCACACCCAGCCTGAAACTTTACTTACTGACTTGTGGGTTGGAGTTACTCTTGTTTTTTTTTGTTTGTTTGTTTGTTTTGGGACGGAGTCTCACTCGTTGCCCAGGCTGGAGTGTAATGGTGCGTTCTCGGCTCACTGCAATCTCCACCTCCTGGGTTCACACCTGCCTCAGCCTCCCGAGTAGCTGGAACTACAAGTGCCTGCCACCACACCCGGCTAATTTTTTGTATTTTTGTAGAGACAGGATTTCACCGTGTAAGCCAGGATGGTCTCGATCTCCTGACCTTGTGATCTGCCCACCTCGGCCTCCCAACATGCTGGGATTACAGGCGAGAGCCACCGCACCTGACCTGGAGTTACTCTTTAGCCTTCTTTCATTTCTTTTTTTTGTTTGTTTCTTTGAGACAGAGTTTCGGTCTGTAACCCAGGCTAAAGTGCAGTGGTGTCATCTTGGCTCACTGCAACCTCCAATTCCCAGGTTCAAGCAATTCTCCTGCCTCAGCCTTCCAAGTAGCTGGGACTACAGGTGAGTGCCAACACGCCAGGCTAGTTTTTTGTGTTTTTTTTAGTAGAGATGGAGTTTCAGCTTGTTAGCCAGGATGGTCTCAATCTCCTGACTGCGTGAGCCTCTGCACCTGACCTGTCTCAAGGTTTTTAAAACATGTTAGTGCTAGTAGATGGCTTCAAGTATTGCAAATTTTACAGTACAGACTCTTAACTTGCTTTGTTTAATTAGATTTGTCACCTTCAGTGATGTTAATGATGAGATGCTCTTTTTTCTGTCTCTGTCATTTCACTATCCTGTTAGAAATAGCTTAGACTGGCCAGCTGCAGTATCTCACTTTTCTAATCCCAGCACTTTCAGAGACCAAGGTAGGTAGATCGCTTGAGGTCAGGAGTTTGAGACCAGTCTGGCCAACATGTTGAAACATTGAATGTACTAAATGCCAAAAATGGGCCAGGTGCAGTGGCTCACACCTGTAATCCCAGCACTTTGGGAGGCTGCGATGGGTTGATCACTTGAGGTCGGGAGTTCGAGACAAGCCTGGCCAATATGGTGAAACCCCGTCTGTACTAAAAATGCAAAAATTAGCTGTGTATGGTGGCGTGCACACCTGTAATCCCAGCTACTTGGGAGGTTGAGGCAGGAGAATCCCTTGAACCTGGGAGGTGGAGGTTGCAGCCTAGCCAACATGGTGAAACCCCATCTCTATTAAAAAATGCAAAAATTGGCCGGGCGCGGTGGCTCAAGCCTGTAATCCCAGCACTTTGGGAGGCCGAGACGGGCGGATCACGAGGTCAGGAGATCGAGACCATCCTGGCTAACACGGTGAAACCCCGTCTCTACTAAAAAATACAAAAAACTAGCTGGGCGAGGTGGCGGGCGCCTGTAGTCCCAGCTACTCGGGAGGCTGAGGCAGGAGAATGGCGTAAACCCAGGAGGCGGAGCTTGCAGTGAGCTGAGATCGCGCCACTGCACTCCAGCCTGGGCGGCAGAGCGAGACTCCGTCTCAAAAAAAAAAAAATGCAAAAATTAGCCAGGCATGGTGGCATGTGCCTGTAATCCCAGGTGCTCAGGACCTAAGGCAAGAGACTCATATGAACCCCGGCGCGGAAGTTGCATTAAGCCAAGATCATGCCATTGCACTCCACCCTGGGTGACAGAGCGAGACTCTATCTGAAAAAAATAAAAATATATAAAATTGAAAAAAAGTCCCAGCATGCCTGTTCCACATGGATATAGGTAATTTTGTAACAGTTATTCAGAAAAATACCATATTAACATTTTCTTTTTTTTGAGATGGAATCTCACTCTGTGGAGTGCAGTGGTGTGATCTCAACTCACCATAATCGTTGGCTCCCAAGTTGAAGCGATTATCCTGCCTCAGCCTCCCAAGTAGCTGGAATTACAGGCGCCTGCGACCACGCTTGGCTAGTTTTTGTATTTTTAGTACAGACGGGGTTTCTCCACGTTGACCAGGCTGGTCAAACTCCTGACCTGAGGTGATCTGCCTGCCTCCGCCTCTGGAAGTACTGGGATTACAGGCATGAGCCACCATGCCCTGCCTTTTTTCTTTTTTCTTTTCTTTTTTTTTTTTTTTTTTGTTGAGATGGAGGCTCATTTTGTCACCTGGGCTGGAGAGTAGTGGTGTAATATTGGCTCACTGAAACCTTTGCCTTTTGGCTTTTAATGCAATTCTTGTGACACAGCCTTCGGAATAGCTGGGAGTACAGGTGCAGGCCGCCATACCTGGCTAATTTTTGTAATCTTTTGTTATCTTGTCAGTGCTATGATTGTTTGACAATACAGAATTTCCATTGATTTTGGTTCTCCTTACAACAGCATGTTGTGGATTATTTACCAATATGCTATATTGTGTGATTCTTTAGCATTTATTTGTATACACTAAATATGCTGTAAATATGAAGATATATATTTTTATATTTTGATGTGACAGTGATGTGTTTTTTTGCAAACTGATACACTTTAGGGTCACAGTGGAAAAACACTCCTTTCTTTAGACTCACACATGTTTGTGCCCTGTCAGTGTCTTGTCAGGATATTGGGAATAGGCTTCTGTAGAAATGATTTGAAGTACATGTAATTGCCCTTTATTTATTAAAGAATCTTACTGCTTTTGTGTTCATAAGCATTGAAGATCATGCTTGGGAAGTTTAAAATAAGTATTGTTTTTGTGTCATTTTTACACATTTCAGTATTATTTTCCATTTGTACTTAATTGGAAACCTATTGGTGTTTAAATTTTGTAGATATCTCTTCCAAATGCATGTTGAAGATGTTGTCATCAACAGGGCAAGGCAATACAGAAGTCATCCTGATCGGGACATTGCAAAGACAAGCAAGTCATCACACTGGAGAGTTTTGCTTCCAGAAAATTGAGAAAGACATTCATGGCTTTGAGTTGCAGTGGAAAGAAGATGAAACAAATGGTCATGCAGCACCCATGACAGAAATCAAAGAGTTGACTGCTAATACAGACCGACATGATCAAAGGCATGCTGGAAACAAGCCTATTAAAGATCAGCTTGGATCAAGCTTCCATTCACATCTGCCTGAACTGCACATATTTCAGCTTGAAGGGAAAATTGATAATCAAGTTGTGAAATCTTTCAACGATGCTTCCTCAGTTTCAACATCCCAAAGAATTTCTTGTAGGCCCAAAACCCGCATTTCTAATAAGTATGGAAATAATTCCCTCCATTCTTCATTACTCACACAAAAATGGGAAGTACACATGAGAGAAAAATCTTTCCATTATATAGAGAGTGGCAAATCCTTTAATTGTAGCTCACTTTTAAAAAAACATCAGATAATCCACTTAGAAGGGAAACAATGTAAATGTGATATATGTGGGAAGGTCTTTAATCAGAAGCGATATCTTGCATGCCATCGTAGATGTCACATTGGTGAGAAACCTTACAAGTGTAATGAGTGTGGTAAGACCTTTGGTCACAATTCATCCCTCTTCATTAACAAGGCACTTCATACAGGTGATAACCCTTATAAATGTGAAGAATGTGACAAAGTTTTCAGTCGCAAATCACATCTTGAAGCACAGGAGATAATTTATACTGGAGAGAAAATATACAAATGTAAGGTTTGTGACAAAGCTTTCACGTGTAATTCATACCTGGCAAAACATACTATAATTCACACTGGAGAGAAACCTTACAAGTGTGATGAATGTGGCAAGGTTTTTAATCGACTATCAACCCTTGCACGCCATCGTAGACTTCATACTGGAGAGAAACCTTTTGAATGTGAAGAATGTGACAAAGTTTTCAGCCGCAAATCACACCTTGAAAGACATAAGAGGATTCATACTGGAGAGAAACCATACAAATGTAAAGTTTGTGACAAGGCTTTCGCATATAATTCATACCTGGGAAAACATAGTATAATTCACACTGGAGAGAAACCTTACAAGTGTAATGAATGTGGCAAGGTTTTTAATCAACAATCAACTCTTGCACGGCATCATAGACTTCATAGTGCAGAGAAACCGTATAAATGTGAAGACTGTGACAAAGTTTTCAGGTGCAAATCACACCTTGAAAGACATAGGAGGATTCATACTGGAGAGAAACCATACAAATGTAAGGTTTGTGACAAGGCTTTCCGGAGTGATTCATGCATTACAGAACATCAGAGAGTTCATACTGGAGAGAAACCTTACACATGTAATGAATGTGGCAAGGTTTTTAGTACAAAAGCAAACCTTGCATGTCATCATAAACTCCATACTGCAGAGAAACCTTACAAATGTGAAGAATGTGAGAAAGTTTTCAGTCGCAAATCACACCTGGAAAGACATAGGAGGATTCATACTGGAGAGAAACCATACAAATGTAAGGATTGTGACAAGGCTTTCCGGAGGGATTCACACCTGGCACAACATCAGAGAGTTCACACTGGAGAGAAACCTTACAAGTGTAATGAGTGTGGCAAAACCTTCCGTCAGACATCATCCCTTATAATCCATCGTAGGCTTCATACTGGAGAGAAACCTTACAAGTGTAATGAGTGTGGCAAGACCTTCAGTCAGATGTCATCCCTTGTATACCATCATAGACTTCATAGTGGAGAGAAACCTTACAAGTGTAATGAATGTGGCAAAGTTTTTAATCAACAAGCACACCTTGCACAGCATCAGAGAGTTCATACTGGAGAGAAACCTTACAAGTGTAATGAGTGCGGCAAGGCTTTCAGTCAGATGTCAAACCTTGTATACCATCGTAGACTTCATAGTGGAGAGAAACCTTAAAAGTGTAATGAGAGTGGCAACACCTTCCATCACAATTCAACCCTTGTAGGTCATAAAGCCATTCGTACTGGAGGGAAACCTTACAAGTGTATTGAATGTGGCAAGGTTTTTAATCAAAAAGCAACCCTTGCACGTCATCGTAGACTTCATACTGGAGAGAATTTTACAGATGGGAAGAATGTGACAGTTTTCAGTCGCAAATCAAACCTTGAAACACATAAGAAAATTCATACTGAAGAGAAACCATACAAATGTAAGGTTTGTGACAAGATTTTCACATATAATTCATACCTGGCAAAACATCCTAGAATTCACACTGGAGAGAAACCTTAGAAGTGTAATGAATGTGGCAACACCTTTGGTCAAAATTCACACCTTGTAATTCAAAAGACAATTCATACTGGAGAGAAACCTTACAAGTGGAATGAGTGTGGCATGGTTTTTAATCAACAGTCACACCTTGCAAGTCATCATAGAGTTCATACTGCAGAGAAATCTTAAAAATGTGAAGACTGTGACAAAGTTTTCAGTCACAAATCACAGCTTGAAAGGATAATTCATACTGGAGAAAAACCATACTAATGTAAGGTTTGTAACAAGGCTTTTGGGAGTGATTCACACCTGTCAAAGCATACCAGAATTAACACTGGAGAGAAACCTTACAAGTGCAATGAGTGTGGCAAAGTCTTTAGTGGGCAGTCACCACTTATTCACCATCAAGCAATCCATAGTATACAGAAAGTTAACTAATGTAATGATTGTCACAAAGTTTTCAGTAATGCTACAATCATTACAAATCATTGGAGAATGCATAATGAAGAGAGAACTTACAAGTGTAATAAATGTGGCAAATTTTTCAGACATCGTTCATATCTTGCAGTTCTTTGTCAAACTCATGCTGGAGAGAAACCTTATAAATGTCATGATTGTGGCAA
>NW_022161406.1:0-16633 GCF_008728515.1 Papio anubis
CTCCCAAAGTGCTGGGATTACAGGCTTGAGCCACCGCGCCCGGCCTGAGGAATTTATTAAAAAGGGGATTTGTTTAACATTACTTCTGGTTTTGACTTTTCTGGATTGGAGTATACCATGTGTTAGAAGGGGATATATGTTGGCTAATGATATTATAGATTGGCTTAATTAGACAAGTGTCCAGACAGAAGGAAAAGGGAAGCTAAATTCCGAGAATTGCCAGGTTATCTTCAGGCGTGGGGAAAATCCTGCAGAAAAGGACACTTTTAAGTTTTTTTAATGGAAGACTACAACAAAATGGTATTTTCTTTTTTTTTTTTGAGACGGAGTCTCGCTCTGTAGCCCAGGCTGGAGTGCAGTGGCCGGATCTCAGCTCACTGCAAGCTCCGCCTCCCGGGTTCACGCCATTCTCCGGCCTCAGCCTCCCGAGTAGCTGGGACTACAGGCGCCCGCCACCTCGCCCGGCTAGTTTTTTGTATTTCTTAGTAGAGACGGGGTTTCACCGTGTTAGCCAGGATGGTCTCGATCTCCTGACCTCGTGATCCGCCCGTCTCGGCCTCCCAAAGTGCTGGGATTACAGGCTTGAGCCACCGCGCCCGGCGACATATTGATATTGATATTGGCTCATCAAATGCAATAAATGTGCCAAATTAATGCAAGATGTTCACAATAGGAGAAATGAGGGGAGGGAAGGGAATATGGGCACTTTCTGCACTATCAGCTCAAACTTCTGTACATCTAAAGCTGTTAAAAAAAAGTTTAATTTTTTAATTCTGCATATGCAGATAAATTTGCAAATAATTACTTGTATATGCATAGAAACAGAGGTTTAAAGACCTATATCAAACTGTTGCCCATGCTTACCTACAAAGCATGAAACTGGAAACAAGTGCATGAGGAGGAATTTTTTTTACATTATACAACTGGCCCTCCATATCCATGGGCTCTATGTCTGTGGATTCAACCAAGCTTGGATCCAAAAAGTTTAATATAGAATCTGTATTTGAATCGTGCAGACTTTTTTTCTTGTCTTTATTCCCTAAAGAATACAGTGTAACAACTATTTACATAGCATTTATATTGTATTAGGTATTAAAAGTAACCTAGAAATGATATAAAGTATTTGGGAGGATAGGCACAGGTTATATGCAAATACTATGCCATTTACATCAGAGATTTGAGCATCTGTGGATCTTGGTATCCACCAAAGGTCCTAGAAGCAATTCCTACAGACACCCAGGGATGACCGTTTATCTCTGGACTGTGCAAACTTTCTATACTGAGCAATAATATAAGGAGAGGCTCTGTAGCATATTAAGAATTTGGGTTTCTCAAATCAGACTGCATGAAATCAAATCATAACTCCACCATCTGCTAGCTGATAAACTTCAACAGTTACTTAATTTTTCTCCTTGACTTAGTTTCCTCACCTGTAAAACAGAAATCACAGTAAACACTCACAGAGCTGCCACAGCAATTAAAGAATTTAATACACGTAAAGTAGTGGAAATTGTCTAGTACATAGTAATTGCTCCATAAATGTTAACCAGCATCTTCATTACTAAGCTTTTATTATTCCTGGATTTTCTTTTTTTTTTTTTTTTTTTTTTGAGACGGAGTCTCGCGCTGTCGCCCAGGCTGGAGTGCAGTGGCCGGATCTCAGTTCACTGCAAGCTCCGCCTCCCGGGTTTACGCCATTCTCCTGCCTCAGCCTCCCGAGTAGCTGGGACTACAGGCTCCTGCCACCTCGCCCGGCTAGTTTTTTGTATTTTTAGTAGAGACGGGGTTTCACCATGTTAGCCAGGATGGTCTCGATCTCCTGACCTCGTGATCCGCCCGTCTCGGCCTCCCAAAGTGCTGGGATTACAGGCTTGAGCCACCGCGCCCGGCCCCCTGGATTTTCTTTTTAAATCTTGACTGGTAAGATTAATCAGGAAAAGCCGGTTCATAAGCCCCTTTCTAGAAAGACCTCCAATGTAGAAAATACAAAAGCAATCAAAACCCAAATACGAATAATGAAATACTTTTTAAAAAAGCAGATTACAGGGCTGGCCGCAGTTGCTCACACCTGTAATCCCAGCACTTTGAGGGGTGAGGCGGGTGGATCACCTATGGTCAGGAGTTCAAGACCAGCCTGGCCGACATGATGAAACCCCGTCTCTACTAAAAATACACACACAAAAAAAATTAGCCAGGTGTGGTGGCGCACACCTGTAATCCCAGCTACTCGGGAGGCTGAGGCAGGAGAATCGCTTGAACCCGGGAGGTGGAGGTTGCAGTAAGCCAAGATCGTGCCATTTCACTCCAGCCTGGGCAACAAGAGCAAAACTCCGTCTCAAAAAACAAAACAAACCAAAAAAGCAGATTATAAACCAACATTTAACAATTTTAGTTCATTTATATAAAAAATAATCACCAACACATTCTATAAACATAATCACACAAAAAAATCCCCAAGTGGTGTACTTGTAAATAACTTTTACTTTCTCCTTTACAATTTTCTGACTCATTATAATTTTAAACATTGACTAAGTTATCACTTTTAATGGAGGTCAGCAAATTTTTTACATTAAGGTCCACATAGTAAATAAATATTTAGGTGTTACAGGCCATATGGCTCTCTGGCACAACTACTCAACTCTGCTGCTGTACCCCAAAAGAAACTACAGACAATACCTAAACGACTGCATATGGCTATGTTCTAACAAAAACTTTTTTCTTTTTCTTTTTTTAAGACAGAATTTCGCTCTTGTTGCCCAGGCAGGAGTGCAATGGCGCAATCTTGGCTCACTGCAACCTCCACCTCCTGGGTTTAAACGAATTCTCCTGCTTCAGCCTCCTGAGAAGCTGGGATTACAAGCGTGCACCACCACACCCAGCTAATTTTTGTAATTTTAATAGAGACAGGGTTTCACCATGTTGGCCAAGCTGGTCTCGAACTCCTGACCTCAGGTTATCTGACCGCTTTGGCCTCCCAAAGTGCTGGGATTACCAGCGTGAGTTACCACACCAGGGCTAATAAAATGTTTATTTACAAAAGGAGACAACTGGCAGGACTTGGCCTGCAGGCTTTAAAATCTGTCAATCCCTGAAATAAAGAATAAAACAAAATTATTTTCATTTTCGGAAACAAAATGTGATTTATACTAAAAAAAAGTGCACCAGCTAAATTGATACTATTGCTAGAAAACAACCATTTATTTATAAATTCATACAAGGAGCCTAGGGATAGAAAAAAAAAACAACTCTTTTTTAGGCTCTGGAAATCCTACTCTCATTCCTAGTGCCAAGCGAAAAGAGGAAATCTGCTAAGCAGACCAAAGTCCAGACAGGAACGTATACTGGTGGGCAGACAGTCACAATGAGAAGTTAAAAGAAATATGCCTCTCACATTTAATTTGCAATTTTTTCAAATTTCATAATTCACCAACAAGCAGCTGCCACATGTGTGTAAATCTTTACTGATGAAATAATTTCAGTTACAGATCATCACAATCGGCACTGACAACAAATTTATTAGAACGGATGAAAACATCTAGGAATTACCTAAGAGTCGTTTAAGGAGACATAAGGGTGGCCTTTGATAAGAGGACACTTCAAACTTCGGAACTGACAAGACTTATAATCTCCCCCCAAAAAACAATGCTATGGGTAGATGGATGGTTTTTTTCTGAAGGAATGTTTAGCATTTCATTTGGAAAAGTTTTGTAAGCAAATAAATTTAAATGTTGTGACAGATTTCTTGGTGTTTACATGGATTCTCTTGGTGAGGGGAAAGGGTAATAAAAAGTCTGCTTCTAGAACAGAAATGGGAACAACCAAGTCTCAGAAACCCAGAGTCAAAAAATCAAAAGACCATCTCATTAAAAAAAAAAAAGTCAACCTGCAATGAAGTCACCGTACCCCATAAAATCCCAATTGTGCATTTAAATCTTTCTATCAAAATTCACTTTTGGACCATCTTATGAAGTTGTCAAAATTTCAGAGGCAAACGTTTAAATCAAGGTCAAAAGCCAGGAGCAAAAAAGAGTTATCAGTATCCAATCCAAACTCTCTCCGAGCCCCCTTAAAACCGACTTGTAACCCTGTTACCGGTAATTTTAAAAGAAGCGAACACTGACGGACGGGGGCTGGGGAAGCCCGGACCCACGGTCCCCAGCAGGCTGCCCGACGCGCCACCTGAGACAGGTGAGGGAACGCTCCCCGCCCCAGTCACTGCAAAGTGGTGCTAAGAGAACCCATCCCAAGCCGCCACCAAAGAAATTCCTAGAAGTGACAAACACAGAGACGAAGAGGGGCGGGCAGATCCTCTCCGCGGGCAAGGAGCTGGGGCAGCTGCACCCGAAGGTGAGCAGAGGGCAGCGGGCTCCGACCCTCCGCCGCGAGAAGCCAGGCGAGGGGGGCAGTGGGCGCCGGACTCCCCCGACAGCGGTCGCCAGGAGGGCGGCTCCAGGCCCCCACACGGCCGCCCCTCGGGCCACGGCGCGCCGGGCAGCAGGTCAGAGTTAGGGATCAAGTTGCGGGCCGGGCCGACAGCGCGCTCTCCCGCCCGCGCCAGGGACATTCGCCCCCTCAGCCCTCACCTCCCCCCGACCCCAGGCTCTCCCGCTACGCCGAGGAAACGGCGCCCACACTCCAGAGACCCTCACCAGGAGCCCGTCGCCGCCTCGCCGCGTGTCTCGGACTTCTTGGGAGCCACCGCTGAGGGGAGGGGGAAGGAGGGGGAAACGGAGGAGGGAGGGGGCCCAGCCCGGTGTAGCCGCCGCCGCTGCCGCCGCCGCGATGCCGCTTCTGGAATCGCGCTCGCGCCGCCGCGACCGCGACCGCCTCTGCCGCCGCGTCTCCCCGCCCCCACGACCGCACGTCGTCGTGACGCGCATCGCACGAGGCGGTTCGAGCCAATAAGACCACACGCCGCGCGCAGCCGCGCTGTCCTAAACCGGAAGCTGCCCCTCTGACCGCTCTAGAACCTTGGTGCATCGTGGGAGCTGTGGTTCGGCCAGGAACTTGGCGAAATCTGTTCTGGGCGTTGAGGGACCGAGGAGCGTGCGCTCCTTAGGCGCCCACACAACTCCTCGGAGTTTTTTCCTCCCACCGAAAAAGGAAGCAATTTGGGGCTGAGGAGGAGGGGGCCGCCCCGTCTCGCGGATGCTTTTCGCAGTCTCTCTGGTTACTGGCTACACACTTGGGGCGAGAGCCAGAATTTGAGGATTTAGGCTGGATCGTGTGTCTCTGCCAAGGGCTGATAGGATGCTGAGCGTCGTCTGTGAAGATTTCCGAATTAAATCCAAAAGCATTAGCCAAGTTTTGCCCAGAGCAATAGTGTTTGCCTTTTATTACCTTATTAAAGATTATGATTTATGCTCTACCACTTCTATTTTTTTAAAAACCCAGTCACTCTTAAAATACATATAATTCAGAGCGATTTTTAAAATGATGTTAATGTAATGGTATATCAGAAACGACTTAAGCACTAAATACCTGTGTC
Source organism: Papio anubis (assembly GCF_008728515.1). Lineage (NCBI taxonomy): Eukaryota > Metazoa > Chordata > Mammalia > Primates > Cercopithecidae > Papio > Papio anubis. The sequence continues at coordinate 5,489 of NW_022161406.1, forward strand.
CGTTTACCCAGAATGGGTAAGTAATTTTCTACAAGTCAGCTTTACATTGAGTTCTAACTTCTTAGAAGCCAAGAACAGATTTGGTTACATACTTATTCTATAAGAAAAGTGAATCTAAGAGTTAGTCTGCATAGAAAAATACTTCTTTACATTTAGTAGGAGGGGGATTTATCACATTCTTAAGGCGTAAATGCCTTAACTATCAAAATTCTTGTTATTGACTAAAGGAAATCCATACGATTTAGGGAAAGTCTGTGCCCACGGCTTGCTTACTGTCCTTCCCGTTGGACCACAGCAAGAGATAACAAAGGGTGCAGGGAACAGCTGACAGGTCTTGAGGGAGCTGGAGTAGGATATATGAAGAAAAAAACAAAAATACAGAAGTCTTCATTCTGGAAATGTAAGTTTTAAAAAGTAAAACTACTAAAATCACAAAGAACATGATTAAGGTGGCGATAATACAGAACTAAGGCCCACTCATTTAAGTTTGAAAGAGAAAACTGGTAGAAATTAAAATTAGGAAATAAATGTTAAAGGAACCAGTTTCCTCCAAGGATTAGTTTACATCGAAAATATATATAATTTTTTTAAGTTTACATAATTTGTGAAAGACATAGTAATAATGACTTCTATGTTCCCAGGTAAAGATATAAAGCTTTTGAGGTTGAAATCAAGGAAGACAATTGTACACCCCCTCAGCACATCAGAAACAGAATACAGGCATTTCTGGATTGCGAATTTGACCCATTATGCCAACTTACATAGAACAGAGATAAGAAGTATAAGATTCGCAGGCTTAATAAAGAGTCTATTAAAGGTGACAGAACTACAGCGAAAAAGGTGATTTTTTTAAAAAAAAAAAAAGAGATTCTTCAAAGATCTCCAATCTTTCCTGCATCCCTTTCTCTTAAAGACTGGTTTCCAGGCCAAGCGCGGTGGCTCACACCTGTAATCCCAGCACTTTGGGAGGCCGAGACGGGCAGATCACTTGAGGTCAGGAGTTCAAAACCAGCCTGGCCAACATGGCAAAACCCCGTCTCTACAAAAATACAAAAAATTAGTCGGGCATGGTGGCGTGTGCCTGTAATCCCAGCTACTCTGGAGGCTGAGGCAGGAGAATCACTTGAACCTGAGAGGCAGAGGTTGCAGTAAGCTGAGATCGTGCCACTGCATTCCAGCCTGTGTGACAGAGCAAGACTCTGTCTCAAAGAAAAAAAAAAAAGATTCTGCTTTGACAAAACGAAGGGCTTTAAGAAGCTACATCTGGAACAGTTCACCATATGCTGAACCAGGTAAAAGCCTTATCATTTCTCTAAAGTTTCACACCTTGTTCTCAGTCACCTTGATCCCATTCACATATCACTACTGCCAGTTCCTGATGCTCACATAGTGATGAAACAAACCACATGGTTTCCTCAAAACACTCACACCTCCTTAGCTATTGAGGATGTTGCCACTGTCCCTGACCTGAGCACCTGAGGAACATTCCCCTGATCCCCACATCCATAAGGCTGGCTTCACCCTTAACCCTTATCTAAATGTCACCGTTAAATATTCCAAAGCAGATTTTTCAGGCCCTCTCCCTGACCATACTTCAGTTACTAAACTTTATATATTGTCTTCTGATTAGCTGTCCAAAAAACAAGAAAAAGTCAGTACGATTCTCTATCCTCCGGCATCAGCTGCGTATCTTGAGAATTTCTGTTCTCTCCATTCTTGGGGTATCACATTACTCCACAAGAGGGTAGAGCCCCTTCTACAGCACCAAAAAAAGATTCCTTTCCACCCCTATCCCCCGTGCCAGTCACCAGTGACCCAACAGAACCCTGTAGCTCAACTAGTCTGATGTAGTCATCTCTGCAGTTATCAGATGTTATTGAAAAGGATGGCGCATCACTAGGTGAGTCACATTCATAATCCAGTTGTGGCTCCAGTGACACTATAGTATGTTGCTGACATGATGGACAGAGTTAAACTCCATTGTGATATCCAAGGCAATAGCCAATGAGATTTGAATATGTATCTAAGCCTTGGTAGTGCATACCTGTAGTCCCAGCTACTCCAGAGGCCAAAGCTGGAAGATCACTGGGTCCAGCAGTTCCAGGCTGCAGTGAGCTATGATGGCACCACTGCACTCCAGCCTGGGCAACAGAGTGAGACCCCGTCTCTTAAAGAAAAAAAAAAAAGAATATGTATCTAAAGCTACAAGCAAATGAACATTCAGCTTTCATTTTTTTTTTTTTTTTTTCATAGAGTCTCACTATGTTGCCCAGGCTAGTCTCAAACTCCTGGGCTCAAGCAATCCTCCGACCTCCCAAAGTGCTGGGATTATAGGCGTGAGCCACTGTACCTAGCCAAATTTCAAATTCTAAAAGAAAAGATACCCTAGACCCCAGTGTGAATTTAAACTTGAGTTTGAAACTGATTTGTATTGCTTCTCTTATAGAGAAAAGATAAACTATTTCATTTATTATTTTTCTTATCAGAATCATATCTATTTTTAAGAAGGAAAAAAGAAAAATTACTTTGCCAGTGAAAACCAGAATTAATAGTGTTCTTTGAGAGACATGTGTCTGTAAGTTTAAAAAAAAAATTACAAAGGGAAATTAACAGCTTCATTATTACAAAATACTTAATACTAGCCTAAACTCTTCTTTTCAGCTCCAATATTTATCAACTTTCAAAATATAAACATTAGAACTGAGGGGGAAATCTGGACAACATAGAAGATACACCATAAAAAAAGATAAATCAAAAGAAAAGGCAAGGAATGTCGTCAAATCAGTCCCTCTGATTGTCTCATATAGTATCCATAGAACAGTGAAATCCAGCCAGCTATTTAGGATTCAGTGGTGTTAGGTGCTTTGCAAATAGTCTAGTAATCTATCTGAGAAAATTAGAGGGAAATACATAAATATCTGTGTTCCATCTTAATTGCAATTAAACAAATCATTGATATCAAATTATTGTACTGTTTAAAACTATATTAATCAGGGCTGGGCGCGGTGGCTCACGCCTGTAATCCCAGCACTTTGGGAGGCCGAGGTAGGCGGATCACCAGGTCAGGAGATCGAGACCATCCTTGCTAACACGGTGAAACCCCATCTCTACTAAAAACACAAAAAATTAGCCGGGTATGGTGGCAGGTGCCTGTAGTCCCAGCTACTCGGGAGGCTGAGGCAGGAGAATGGCATGAACCCAGGAGGTGGAGCTTGCAGTGAGCCAAGATGGAGCCACTGCACTCTAGCCTGGGCAGCAGAGTGAGACTCCATCTCACAAAAAAAAAAAAAAAAAAAAACCTTCATTAATCTTGGATTTGAAAATTTATAAGCAGTGCATTTTGGAAATTCAGAGACACATCATGACACACTAAATTCCAATTTGTGCCAAGTTGTAATCACATTTAAAACTGAAGAGAAAGACCAGTATAAACACTGCAATAATTACGTCAATTACATTAGCAGCTCCTCAAACACAGGTTAAGTACCATAGCCCTGCGGATCGAACTTCAGATAGAACATCATTACAGGCTGTGCTGCTGACGAGGCCATTGTTTATCTATGGCTTGTGCATTAGCTCTTGTTAAGCTTTGATATTTTCATCAATAAAATGAAGATGTCTGTGAATACATAGTTTAGATGGACAGAAAGGATAAATACAACTTTAGGAATGTAATTGCTGGTGGGAAAGGGTGAAAAATAGGCCTGGGAGCTATGGAGACATCATCTTTATCTATAATATTTCATTTCTTCTATATGAAAAAGATGAAGCAAGTAACAAAACATTTAACATTTATTAATCCTAGGTGGTATGTACATGTACCTGTATTAGAGACTTCTCTGAACTTTTTTAGTAGTTGAAAACACAACTTTATTGAAGTATATTTTATATAAAATGCACTCATTTTTTTAAGTGTACAGTTCAAATGAGGTTTGACAAATGTATACTCCCATGGAAGCATAACCTCAGTCAAAATATACAACATTTCCGACACCCCCCACAATCCCCCCATTGCCTATTTGGAGTCAGCAGTTCCTCTCCCAAGCCTGGCTCCAAGCAACCACTGGTATTCTTTCTGCCACCATAGAATGCTTTTGCCTCTTCTAGAATTTCCCATTAATGGAATCATGCGATACGTACTCTTGTTCTGTTGACTTTCTCTCAGCATGGGGTTTTCGAGTTTCATTCATGCTATTGCATTCATCATAGTTCATCACTTTCTGTTGCTAGGTAGTATTCCATTTGTTTATCCATTCACTTATTGATGAATGTTTGGGTAATTTCTTTCTTTTTTTTTTTTTTTGAGACGGAGTCTCGCTCTGTCGCCCAGACTGGAGTGCAGTGGTGTGATCTCGGCTCACTGCAAGCTCTGCCTCCCAGGTTCAAGGAATTCTCCTTCCTCAGCCTCCCGAGTAGCTGGGACTACGGGCACCCGCCACCTCGCCCGGCTAATTTTTTGTATTTTTAGTAGAGACGGGGTTTCACCGTGTTAGCCAGGATGGTCTCGATCTCCTGACCTCATGATCCGCCCGCCTCGGCCTCTCAAAGTGCTGGGATTACAGGTGTGAGCCACCGTGCCCAGCCTGTTTGGGTAATTTCTTGTTTTTGTTGTTGTTGTTGTTTTGTGAGACAGGGTCTCACTCTGTCACCCAGGATGGAGTGCAGTGATGCAATCGTAACTCACTGCAGCCTTGATCTCCTGGGCACAAACAATCCTCCTATATCAGCCTCCCAAGTAGCAGGGACTATAGGCATGTGCCACCATGCCTCGCTAATTTTATTATTTTTTATAAAGACAGGATCTTGCTTAATTGCCCAGGCTGGCCTCAAACTCCTGGCCTCAAGGGATCCTCCCATGTTGGCCTCCCAAAGTGCTGGGATAACAAATGTGAGCCACTGTGTCCAACGTCTAGTCCCTGATTATTATAAATAAAGCTATTGTGAACATTTATGTACAAATCTTTAAGAGGACATGTGTTTTCCTCTACTTTCGATAAGTAGGGGTGAATTAGCAAAATCATGTAAATTTATGTTTAACTTTATGAAACTGCCAAATTGGTTTTTTTTTTTTTTGAGACAGAGTTTCACTTTTTCACCCAAGCTGGCGTGCAGTGGTGCAATCTCTACTCACTGCGACCTCCGCTTCCTGCGTTCAAGCAATTCTCATACCTCAGCCTCCCAAGTAGCTGGAATCACAGGTGTGTGCCACCACACCCTGCTAACTTTTGTATTTTTAGTAGAGACAGGGTTTCACCATTTTGACCATGCTGGTCTCAAACTTCTGACCTAAGTGATCTGCCTGCCTCGGCCTCCCAGAGTGCTTGGATTACAAATGTGAGCCACCATGCCTGGCCATCAGTGTTCTTTACATATCTTTAGATACGAGTGTTTTGCCAAAGTAAAAGGCAAGCAAAAAATTCTTTTAAGAATGCCAGGATTACATAATATTTCAAAGTTATAAAAGGTTGTTTCCATTTAATCTCTCCTTCGCTGTGAGAATGAAAATAGAAACACAAAGTTTTCATTATCTTAAAAATATAGAGTAATAAAGATGTGTGTTAGAAGCTACAACTACGGAAAAGCAGGAAATACAGGTGAAATCAATAAAGAAAAATGTCATTTCTTAAGTAATTTAGAAGCACCTAGTAATTAAAAATGTCATCTTTTTATTAAGAAAAAATTCAAGACAGCATCTGTTCCAGTCAGTGACTGCTTAAGCGCTCACCCACACATACAGAACTGTAAGCCAAAAAAAGAGCATTTTATTTGTTGTGCTAAAATTTTAAATCCGTAATATAAAGAGGTTTATTAACCTTGCAATATCTCAATGATGTATAGCTAAACTCAGAACTCAGGACCAGGTTTAGTCAGGATAGTTTGATATAAATACTTTCATCAAGTTACACGGGATGAATTCCTGAGCCCTTGAGGTCACAATCTGGTGAACCGACAATTTGCAGAAATAAGTTGCAAGGACTGGCAGGCATTTACTGTGGAGGAAGAAGAACTGATCTGGAATTGAATTCCAATGATTATGACTAAATAATCACTGAGGTAGCTTTGTTTCTCAATTTTTTTTTCTTTTTTTTTTTACTTTTCTGTTGGTTTAGATTAGAAGCAAAAGCAGACTGGGTAGGAAGAGCAGGCTGTAGCAAAAATAAAATTCTTAACAAAAAATCCAACTATCAAAAGTCTTACTCCTTCCCCTCAAACTTTCTCTAATAATTTCATATGCCTTGGATGTCGTCAGCCAAGTCTAGCCACACCTGAGGTATTGCGGGCAGGCCCAAGACAAGCGTAAAACAAAAGAGGATGGGGAGAAAGAGGAAAACAGAAAAAGTGTGAGAGAGCTCAAAGAAATACTGCTAGAGATGCAACATAAGTGCTGTCAGTTGCGCATCTAGGAAAGCAAGCCAAATACTTTTAAAAGAGAATTGGGGCCAGGCACGGTGGCTCACTTCGGGAGGCAGAGGTGGACGGATCACTTAAGGTTAGGAGTTTGAGACCAGCCAACATGTCAAAACCCTGTCTCTAATAAAAATGCAAAATTTAGCCAAGCATGGTGGCGTGCACCTATAATCCCAGCTACTCTATGACTGAGGCACAAGAATTGCTTGAAACCAGGAGGCGGAGGCTGCAGTGAGTCGAATTCCCACCACTGTACTCCAGCCTAGGCAACAGAACCAGACTCTGTCTCAGAAAAAATGAAAGAAAAGAAAAGATAATTGCCAGGCATGGTCAATTCCAGCACTTTGGAAGGCCAAGGCAGCAGGATCACTTGAGCCCAGGAGTTCAAGACCAGCCTGGGCAGCATAGTGAGACTCCATCTCTACAAAAACTAAAATAAAAAGCCAGGCATGGTGGCTGGCACACACCTGTAGTCCCAGCTACTCAGGAGGCTGAGATGGGAGGATCACTTGAGCCCAGGAGATCGAGACTGCATTGAGCTATGATCACGCCACTGCACTCCAGCCTGGGTGACAGAGGGTGACTCTGTCTCTTAAGAAGAAAAAAATGAGCCAGCCAGGTGCAGTGGCTCACGCCTGTAATCCCAGCACTTTGGGGGGCCAAGGTGGGTGGATCACGAGGTCAGGAGATCGAGACCATCCTGGCTAACATGGTGAAACCCCATCTCTACTAAACATACCAAAAAAAAATTAGCCGGGCGTGGTGGTGGGCGCCTGTTGTCCCAGCTACTCGGGAGGCTGAGGCAGGAGCATGGCGTGAACCCGGGAGGCAGAGCTTGCAGTGAACCAAGATCGCACCACTGCACTCCAGCCTGGGCGACAGAGTGAGACTCCATCTCCAAAAACAAACGAGCCAGGCACAGTGGTTCAGGCATGAAATCCCAACACTTTGGGAAGCCAAGGTGGACATATCACAAGATCAGGAGTTCAAGACCATCCTGGCCAACATGGTGAAACCCTGTCTCTACTAAACAATACAAAAAATTAGCCAGACGTGGTGGTGCACCTGTAGTCCCAGCTACTCTGGAGGCTGAGGCAGGGGAATCGCTTGAACCCGGGAGGCAGGGGTTGCAGTCAGCCAAGATCACACCATTGCTCTCCAGCCTGGGCAACAGAGCAAGACTCCATCTCAAAAACAAAAACAAAAAACATTGCTCTATCTTCTTCCTAAGCAAATGAAGAAAATAGGTGGGAGATTCTCAAAAGTCAACATCTAGAGAGTTTATTAAGAATGTTAATTCTGGCTGGGCATGGTGGCTGACACCTGTCATCCCAGCACTTTGGGAGGCCGAGGCGGGAGGATCATTTGAGTCCAGGAGTTCAAGACCAGCCTGAGCAACATAGTGAGACCCTTTTAAAAATAACCAGTGTGAGCACACCTGTAGTCCCAGCTACTTGGAAGGCTGAGGTTGGAGGTTTGCTTGAGTCCAGGAGGTTGAGGCTGCAGTGAGCCATGATCAAGCCACCGCACTCCAGTCTGGGCAACAGAGCAAGATCCTGTATTCAAAAAAAAAAAAAAAAAAAGTCAATTCCCGGATATTATCTGAGAGATTCTGGTAGGCCCCAGAAATCAGATTTTTTTTCCAGTCAGATTCCAAAGATTCTGATTTGTGGGCTCCATGCAGGCCTGGCTTCCTGGGTGGTGACCTACGCAGTTAGTTGCTCAGGGTCGTGTACTCAAAAGAGCCCTGTGGTTGGGTTTTGTTTTTGTTTTTTTGGGTTTTTTTGAGACAGCATTTCGCTCTCCTTGCCCAAGCTGTCATGCAATGGCACGATCTCGCCTCACTGCAACCTCGGCCTCTGAGATTCAAGCGATTCTCCTGCCTCAGCCTGCCAAGTAGCTGGGATTACAAATATGCACCACCACACCCAGCTAATTTTGTATTTTTAGTAGAGATGGGGTTTCACCACGTTGGCCAGGCTGGTCTTGAACTCCTGACCTTAGGTGATCTGCCCGCCTCAGCCTCCCAAAGTGCTGGGATTACAGGCCTGAGCCACCGCACCTGGCCTCTGTTCTTGGTTTGATGCTCTGTTGTTACTGTCTTGAAATTTTTAATAACTTTTGAATAAGAGACCCCTCATTTTCTCTTTGCACTAGGCCCTGCAATTTTGTAGTCCATAGGGACTACAAAACTGCAATGGGAGTTAGACCTTAGTCTTCAATCTTTTACTGCGGAAAACATTCAGACAATTACCTACATACCTATTGGATTTTAAGCCTGATATACAGCATCTGAATTAAATCACTTTATACAATTTCTACTTGGCACTTTGGAATCAGGGGATACTTGAATGAGCTTTTTCCAGAGGGAAAGCCCAGACAGAGAAGTAGCTATTGTTACAGGAAGCAAATTCTTGGGGGCAGTGGCTTCAGGAACTGCCAGTTATTTGTGCAAGGAAGGGATAAAGAAAAAAAGTAGAGACCCCAAAAATAATATATGAAAAAATATCATTCTCAGGCATTTGAGGAGAGGCAAAATTGACCCAACAAAGGTGATCAGATAGCCCTGAAACGCAATTATCTAAAAACTTTGGTCATTAAAAGCTAGAAAAAGTCAAAGGCCTTTGGAATGAATTCTAATCTGATTTACTTTGCCTAACCCTTTCAGCTGGGGAGGTCAGTAGGTGGAGATGGAGATAAAGGAAATGTCTCTTAAACTGTCAGAGTGTTTTGTGGCAGAACTAGGAGAGATAAGCTTTAGGTCAGTTAATAAAAGTTCCCATTTCCTTGCTCGCCCTTTATCATGGTACAGCATCAACAATACACATTCCATGGGGGAAAAACAAACCATGGCAAAGAGCCAGTTCCATCCAAGGCTAAAACATAGAATCGGAATAGATGTCAACTAAATCTAAAAAACAAATGGCTTTTGCCACTGTGCTTCAACTGGAATACATTCCTCTCAGCAGTTGAGTCAGACTACCGAGCCTTCACAGCCTTTGCTGGCCATAAACTAGAACAGGAAGGGAAGGGCAGCGTCAGCTTTACCTAGAATGACCAGCTGGGTAACATTTATTGTGGCTGTCCATTGTCATGCTCTTTTTTTTTTTTTTTTAATCTTTTATTCCTAAGTAACTTTGGCTGTTGTTACTCACTCTTAAGTGGCTTCAGGAAGGTAGAAGTCATCATGGTTTTCACCATCATTACCATCAGTGCCACACCCATGTGATTATTATAATAACAATAGCTGATGTATGTATAGAACATTTACTATGTGCTGAGCATTTTCTGAGTTAGTTATATACATTAACTCATGTAATCCTCACCACAACCCCATGACATAAGACTGTTGTTATCCCCATTTTACACATAAGGAAACTGAGGCACAGAGGGGTTAAATGACTTATTTAAGGTCACACAGCTATTACATAGCAGAGCCAGGATTCAAATACAGGGAGTGTGACTCTAATGCCCAAGCACATAATCACTAGTCTATGTAACAAAGGCCACTATTCTGGGAGCTGAATGAAGCAAGGCAAACAGTTGCTCCGAATCTTTTTTGGGTTATAGACTCCTTTGAGCATCTATATCCTCAGAAAAATAACTGTATACACCAAATATTGACAGATTCACAGAGACTGCCCCCGCTCCTCCAAGACCATACATTTACATTTATGACTTTATTCCTGGTTAAGAATGCCTACTACAGCCACTAGTTGCTTAAAATTGTAAAACAACTACCAAAGACAAAAAGATTTTTAAGTCCAATGATGAGGCCGGGCAAGGTGGCTCATGCCTGTAATCCCAGCACTTTGGGAAGACGAGGTGGGAAGATTGTCTGAGCCTAGGAGTTCAGTACCAGCCTGGGCAAATAGTAAGGCCCTTGTCTCTACAAAAAAAAAAAAAAAAAAAAAAAAAATTATCTAGCCAGGCATAGTGGTGCATACCTGTAGTCCCGACTGCTCAGGAGGCTGAGGTGGGAGGATTGCTTGAGCCCAGGAGTTCCAGGCTTCAGTCAGCTATGGTTGCACCGCTGCACTCCATTCTGTCTGGGAAACAGAGAAAGACCCTGTCTCTAAAATAAAATTTGAAAATTTAAATCTAATAACTCTGTGAAGTGTGGACTCAGGGCACTAATAACCCTATAAGCCTTACATAGCACCATGTCATCAAAATCCAAGAACTGACCTTTTTTTTTTTTTTTTGAGACGGAGTCTCACTCTGTCGCCCAGGCTGGAGTGCAGTGGCACAATTCCAGCTCACTGCAACCTCCACCTCCCCCATTCAAGGGATTTTCCTGCCTCAGCCTCCCGAGTAGCTGGGATTACAGGTGTGCACCACCATGCCCAGCTAATTTTGCATTTTTAGTAGAGACGGGGCTTCACCATGTTAGCCAAGCTAATTTCGAACTCCCGACCTCAGGTGATTCACACACCTCGGCCTCCCAAAGTGTTGGGATTACAGGCGTGAGCCACCACACCTGGCCAGAACTGACTATTTTTAAAAAACAAACTTTAGCCGGGCGCGGTGGCTCAAGCCTGTAATCCCAGCACTTTGGGAGGCCGAGGCGGGTGGATCACGAGGTCAGGAGATCGAGACCATCCTGGCTAACATGGTGAAACCCCGTCTCTACTAAAAATACAAAAAACTAGCCGGGCGTGGTGGCGGGCGCCTGTAGTCCCAGCTACTCGGAGGCTGAGGCAGGAGAATGGCGTGAACGTGGGAGGCGGAGCTTGC
>NW_022161407.1:0-16567 GCF_008728515.1 Papio anubis
AAAAAAAAAAAAAAGGTAAAAGTACAACCATTACGCCAGCTGACAATCCCAACCCTGGGTGCATGTTTAGAGAAGATGAAATCCCTGTGTTATCTGCCTTTTCACGTGTCCTGAAGCCCTAGTCACAATAGCCAAGATGCGGAATCAACCTACCTGTCTATCCACAGATGAAGGGATAAAGGAACCACAGTACATGTACACAAGGAAACACACTTCAGCTGTAACACTTCAGGAAATCATGTCGTCTGCAACCACTTGGAGAAATCTGGAAGACAATTAGGTGAAATGAAACGAGTCTGCCAGGGAGAGACCCACGCTGCATGACATCAGGTATACGGAATCCAAAAAACATTGTCTCCTAGAAGCACAACTTCCAACAGAGGTCACTAGAGGCTGGGGAGAGCAGGGAGCCTCGGCAGGGATTGGTAACGGGTACAGAGTGACGCTCTGATATGAGGAATCCATTCTGGTGTTCTATTGCACAGCAGGGTGACTAGGGTCAACAGAATCTAGAAAAATTTTTGAAAATCAGCTGGAAAATACGGTTCTGAATATTCTCTCCACAGAGAAATAATAATGATGGAAGGTCACAGACATGCCAGATATGATGATTTGATCATGATACTACATATACATATGTCAAAATGTCCCTTGCACCCTTGGGTTGTGTGTGTGTGTATACACATACACACACACACACACACACACACACACTCTATAGAAACAAAACTGCCATCAAACGTTGGTAGTATTCATTCTAACTGGAGTGAGATGAAATCTTGAGTGGGATTTTCACTTACGCTTTTGTGTGAATCAGCGATGGTGAGTATCTTCTCTGTGACCTGTGCATCAACCTCATGTCTTCAGGTCCTCCGCCCAGTACTACACAACGAATTAAAACAAATTCAGAATAATGTAACAAGTACCACTTATCACACACACACACAAATCAAAAACACACTCAAGATTCCATCTCACTCTCCATGCAACGGATGCTACAAGAAAAATGGTGAAACACATTAAAACACAAAACAAGGTGTGGATTTCCAGAGGAGGAACCTGTCTCCACAGTTGGTGGGAAATGGTGAACTAGTATGCACACTGAAGAAACCACCTGGATGTACCTTGAAATCCTAAAACTACAACTACCATTTTCTCCAGTAATTCTATTCTTAGGTACATATGCAGAGCACATGATCAGGACATGGAAGAGATGATCTGTCGCCTCAGGTGGAATTCAGCCCTATGCACAAAAGCCAAGACAAGCAATCAGCTTCCCTGTCCATCCACAGATGAATGGATGAAGAATCTCTAGTACACAGACACAATGGAATACTTTTGGGCCATCAACATTCATGGAATCCTATCATTTCCATGATAGGACTGCACCTGGAGTGCAACATGACTACACCTGCAGATATTCTGTTCAATCAAATCAGAAATGCAGACAAAGACCAAGCCTGCATGTTCTCACTCATGTGGGAGCTGAAAAATGCAACTCACTGAAGGTGAAAGTATAGCAGTGGTCATCACAGACTAGGTGGAGGAGATGACATCAAGGATTGGCAACAGGTACACAGAGAGTTACAGGAGAGGAATACATTCTGGTATTCTACTCCAAAGCAGGGCGATGACACTTAACAACATGGTAGTGCTGTTTTCAAAACAGCTACCAAGGAGGATACTGAATATTCAAACATCAAAGATATCAAACCTATACCCGGTCAGAAGCATGGGAAACTCCCTGATTTTATCCATACTCAAGGTATACAAACAAGTATCACAATGTCCCAATGCACCCCTAATTCTGGACATGAAGTATGAAACAAATGTTTAAAGGAATGTGAATGATACACGGCTAAAATTTCACATGGAACTACCCAAACACCCACAGATCCTGAATATGCAAAGCAATCCTAGGGAATACAAGCTCAATTGGAGGCCTCACACTCCCCAATTTCAAATTACATGTAAAACCTCCACTCACCAAAGACTACAGTAGTGGCATAAAAATGAATCCATGAACCTAGGGACATAAGAGAACCTAAACGCACACCTGTATGCAGTCAACACATTTTCTTCAAAGGAACGCCTACAAGATGCAATGAGGCTGGGTGGTGTGCTTCACACCTGTACTCCCAGCACTTTGGGAGACCAAGTCGGGCAGATCACTTGAGGTCAGGAGTTTCAGACTAGCTTGGCGAAAATGGTGAAATCCCATCTCTAGTAAAAATACAAAAAATACTAGTCAGGTGTGGTGGCGCACAGCAGCAATCCCAGCCACTTGGGAAGATGAGGCAGGAGAATCACTCGAAGCAAGGAGGCAGGTGTTGCAGAGAGCTGAGATCTCACCACTGCACTCCAGCGTGGGCGACAGCATGAGTGGGACTGTGTTCCGAAGGGAAAATAGATGCGATGAGGAGTCAGCAGTCTGTTCAATTGAGCAGTCTGAAATGACTGGATAGCCACATCCAAAACAATGAAATAAGACCTTGATGTTATACAGTAACAAACATAAACTCAAAATACATTAAACACTAAACACAAGACGTAAAAGCGTAAAACTGCTACAAGAAAACACAGAGTGAGCTTATGTTTAGGAAATCCTGTATCTAAGCTCGCAGTATGTAAAAGCAACAACAGAAAAAAACAAAAACAGAAAAAAAAAACCACTTCCAACAATCGAAGTTAAAAATCCTGGTATCTGGGAAAACAAGGCAGTGGTGTGGCAAGAAGGGAGCTCCAGGCATAGGAACCTGCAGCTTGAGAGGGGAAGGGACCTGCCCAAAGCCACTCAGCAAGATAGTGACCCATGACACCAGGAAGGCTGTGCAAACCACTTCCTGCAACTGGCATCTCATTGCAGACACACCCCACTGTCAGGTCCAGAAAGCTGACCACACTGAGTTCCAGGAATCACCCAGAAAGCCTCGTGCCCTGAGTGGGCCATGGTGAGGGCCATGGCGGGGCAGAGCAGGGTGGTGGGCGCATGGGGGCCTGATATCTTCAACTGCAGTCATGAGGCTGACAATGAGCGAGCAATATGGATGGGTCCAGATGCAAGCCGTGCCTGGCCCATACTCCAGAACTGCTGGAACAACATCTCAGGGACCCCTGGGAGCCAGAAACCCAATAATTATCCAGGACATTTTGTGTCCCCTGGTGTCTTGCACCAAGGAGACACTTGGTAAACTGGCTAAATGAAACTGACTTCAAATCCAAGCAGCACAGCATTTGAGGCAATATTAGGATCACAGAATGTTAACTGCTTGGTCTCTGATCTTCCAGCATCCCAGAAAGGTTGGCTTAACATACCTTCCCCAATGGGGAGCTCACTACCTTCAAAGACAGCGGGACTGTAGTTGGTTGGCGAGTTCTTCCAAACCTTAAGTGCAAATTTGCCTCTTTGTAACACCTGCTGCAGGTGGGCCTGGCCTCAGATCCTGCCTCCTGTCTCAGGCCACACAGCAGAGAAGCAGGGGCCACCCCAGATCCTGTACCTGGCCACAGCTTCTCTGAGCCACAAAGACCACACTGAAGGGATTTTGGAAGGAAGACTTCAGCTCAATGAAAGAGCTGGTGTCACTCAGTTGTTCTGGAGGGAGGTCAGCACAGGCCAACTGTGGGCATGGGCAGAGCTCCTGTGCCCCCAGAGCCTGGCCAACACCCCCAGTGCCATTTGCAGCATTTATTATTCCAGCACCCACCTTTCATGTGACGACACAGACTGGAGCACGGTCAAGTGCGTGGGTCCTTCAGAATTGTCAGCTTGTGAATGCCTGGGAGCACTCAGCCACAGGGCTGGCCTGGCACTTGGTGGACCAAGTCCAACTATCAAACTCAGAGGCAGGATGGCAGAGGCATGGGCCCTAGAGTCTCTGGGTTCAAACAACCCCAGCCACTGACAGTGTAGGTATCACTGCAGCCTTTCCCTTCCTGGCCTCAGTCTCCTACCTGAAGAGCAGGGATAACTAGAACAGTTGCTGGGAGGATTCCCTGAGATGGCCACGCACAGACTGTAGGAGGCACCTGCTACTTTCGAGGCCTCACAGGGTCTCGCCAGGCTCTGACACCGGGCTGTAGGAGCTTCTCTCCTTTCCTGATGAGCAGCTCAGAGCAGGGGCCCAAAGGGCGACCCTCCTATGCGCCCTGTCCTCCCTGCCCAAGGCATCCTCCACAGGTAGGATTTATCACATCACCTCCTAATTATCTGCAGTGCCTCAAAACTCCAAGGAGAGGTTGGGGGTGGAAGGAGACTGTCCATGTCTCAGCCCCGACGCTATCCTACAGCCTGGTCTCCAGGAGAGCCAACCCGCTCCTGTCTCAAGGCCTCCCTGGTGATGCCCAAGACCACCTGTTCACACACAGCCCTCTGTGACTTCACGGATGCCAAAACTGCCCAGCACTTTCCACGCATGCCACGCTCTCATCTGGACTTTTCGGGACCTCTCCCTGCCTCGTAGCAGCACCTTCCCAACCTCCCTCGCTTCTTGGATGCTGGGCTCAGGAATGCTCTCACTGATGAGTCTGCGCCCTGCATCCTGACTGGTCCTGTCCAACTGCTCCTGCCTCTACACCCCACTCACAGCCTTACCTGACCCCCAGTCCCCAGGGTCCACCCCTCTTACCTGGAGACTCCCAATCACAGGTCTCAGCCCCCCTGCTGTTTCCCTACTACAGCCCCGGCAATCCGCAAGCAAATCTGAGCACACCCCTCCCCCACTGCAAAAAAAACAAAAAACAAAAACACTCCGGAGGCCCCCCTTGTCCTACCCTGCTGATGCCCATGTTGTTTTTTGTTTTATGGTTTTTTTGAATGGGTCAGCTGGATATGAACCATCCTTTCCTGTTGCTCCTTCCTGGTCTTTGGGACTTTACACTGACTCCATTATCATGGAGGCACTCTTCAGACACCAATCACAGTGCCACCTCCTCCTCAAGCCCTCCGGCATTGCATCTCACTCTGCAGGCCGGCTGCTGCTGCTGCCTCCTCCACAGTATCCACAGTGCCCAGCAATCTTCACTGAATGGATGGATGCCAGCTGTCAGGTGGCTAGCTGTTTTTAGTAATACACATCTTCTAGGACTTTACACTGAATCTACCTAGCCACCTGACAGCTGGCAACACTAATCTTGTAATCCCAGAACTATGGGAGGAGAAGGTGGGTGGATCACTTGAAACCAGGAGTTTAAGACCAGCCTGGGCAACATAGTGAGACCGTGTCTTTAATTTTTTAAATTTTTTTAAAGGCCAAAGAACACAGGATTTGGGGAGCTTCATGTGGAGGCTGACAAGAAGGGATCAAGAACTCATCCATGGCCAGGCCCACTGGCTCATGCCTATAATGCCAACACTTTGGGAGGGC
The DNA here is from genome assembly GCF_008728515.1 of Papio anubis. Taxonomy (NCBI): domain Eukaryota; kingdom Metazoa; phylum Chordata; class Mammalia; order Primates; family Cercopithecidae; genus Papio; species Papio anubis. The sequence continues at coordinate 5,367 of NW_022161407.1, forward strand.
GAGGTGGGTGAATGGCTTGAGCCCAGGAGTTCACCACTGGACTGGGCAATATAGACAGACCCCATCTCTACCAAAAAAAAAAAAAAAAAAATTAGCTGGGCGTGGTGGCACATGCTTGTGGTCCTAGCTACTTGGGAGGCTGAGGGGGACGATCACTTGAGCACAGGAGGCAAAGGCTGCAGTGAGCTCAGATAGTGCCACTGTACTCCAGCCTGGGGAACAAAAAAAAAACCCAACTCATTCACGTGTCCAACTCTACCAGGACACAAACTTACGTACTTGGGAGTCTTCCAGTCTTCACCTTATATTATCTCTTCAACTGACTGTTTATTTGTAGCCTTTATTTATCTAGTTTTTTGTGATCCGCCCATCTCAGCTTCCCAAACTGCTGGGATTACAGGCGTGAGCCACTGGGTCCGGCCTGTTTTTTAAAAATAATATTTTATTATTTAAAACAACCCTTCACTGAGGTATAATTGAAACACAATAAAGTGGACATTCCAAGCATTACTGGATTTAAGTGCGCAATATGATACATTCTGCCACATGTATACGTCCATGAAGCCACTATCACAATCAAGATAGTAAACGTACCTGTCACCCCCAATGTTTCCTCATGCCTCTTGGTAATCCCTCCCTCCTGTCTCTCCCTGCCCACCACCATCCAAAAGCAACCATTGATGTACTTTGTTTCCATAGTTTGCATTTTATAGATTTTGGGATATGTAAAATATACTTTTGTGTGTGTGTGTGTGTGTGTGTGGTGGAGTCTCACTCTGTCACCCACACTGGGGTACAGTCTCAGCTCACTGCAACCTCCACCTCCCAGACTGCAGCTCTTCTCATGCTTCAGCCTCCTAGGTACCTGGGACTACAGGCCCATGCCACCCTACCCAGCTAGTTTTTGTATCTTTAGTAGAGACGGGGTTTCACCGTGTTGGCCAGGTTAGTCTTAAACTCCTGATCTCAAGTTATCTGCCCACCTCAGCCTCCCAAAGTGCTGGGATTACAGGTGCGAGGCACCATGCCCGGCCAGAACTACTCTTTTCTAAATGGCTTTTCACTTAGCATAATTATTTTGAGACTCACTCACGTGTATCAGTAGTTCCTTTCTATTGCGGAGTATTCTGCAGGACGGTGTGCCACAATATATCCATTCATCTGCTGATGGCCGTTTGAGTTGTTTCCAGTTTTGGGCTATTACAAATGAAGCTGCTATGAAAACTCATGTATAAGTTTTTGCATGCACATATATTGCCTTTTCTCTTGGGTAAATACCTAGGAGTGGAATGCAGGGATCATAAGGTAGATGCATTTTTTTGTTTGTTTGTTTTTTGTTTTTGAGACGAAGTCTCACTCTGTCGCCCAGGCTGAAGTGCGGTGGCCGGATCTCAGCTCACTGCAAGCTCCGCCTCCCAGGTTTACACCATTCTCCTGCCTCAGCCTCCAGAGTAGCTGGGATTATAGGCGCCCGCCACCTCGCCCGCCTAGTTTTTTTGTATTTTTTAGTAGAGACAGGTTTCACTGTGTTAGCCGGGATGGTCTCGAACTCCTGACCTTGTGATCCGCCCGTCTCGGCCTCCCAAAGTGCTGGAATTACAGGCTTGAGCCACCGCGCCCGGCCAGTAGATGCATGTTTAATGTTTTAAGAAACTGTCAAACTGTTTTCCAAAGTGGTGTGCAGTTTTACATCCCCATCAGCAGTGTTTGGGAGTTCCTGTTGCTTTACATGTTCAATAGCTCGTAGCATGGTCAGGTTTTTAAACATTATCCATTCTTCTGTGTGTGTAGCAGTATCTCTGTGGCTTTAATTTGGCATTTCCCTAATGACTAATGATGTTAAACATCTTTTCGTGTGTGTCTTTGCCATCTGTACCTTAAGTATGTTCAAGTTTTTTCCTCATGTTTTATTTTATTATTGAGTTTTACAAATTCTTCTTTTCTTTTTTGAGATGGAGTTTCACTCTTGTTGCCCAGACTGGAGTGCAACGGGGCGCTCTTGGCTCTCTGCAACCTCCGCCTCCCAGGTTCAACCAATTCTGCCTCAGCCTTCCAGAGTAGCTGCGACTACAGGCATACACCACCACTTATACACTGTTGGTGTGACTGTAAATTCCTTCAGCCATGGTGGGAAGCAGTCTGAAAATTTTTCAAAGAACTTAGAAAAGAACTACCATTCAACCCAGCAATCCCATAACTGGGGATATCTGCAAAGGAAAATACATCATTCTGAAAAAAAAAAAAAAAAAAAAAAGGTCACCTGCACTTGTATGTTCATCACAGCACTGTTCACAAGAGCACAGACATGGAATCAACCTAGATGCTCATTAGCGGTGGATGGATAAAGAAAATGTGGTACATACACACTATGGGATACTACTCAGCCATAAAAGCGAATGAAATTATGTCCATTGCAGTATCATGGATACAGCTGGAGGTCATATCTAAAGCACATTAAGCAGAAACAGAAAACCAAATATCACATGTTCTCACTTACAAGTGGGAGCTAAGCACTGGGTACACATGGACATCAAGATGGAACAACAGACACTGGGGACAACCACAGAGGGGAGAGAGGGGTGAGCGCTGAAAATCTACATATTGGGTCCTATCTGGGTGCTGGGGATCATTCATACTCCAAACCTTAGCATTGCACAATATACCCACGTAACAAACCTGCACATGTACCCCTTGAATCTAAAGTGAACGTTTTTTTTTTTTTTTTAATCTCATGGGATTCATTAGAGGAATTAAAAGAGGCTGAGTCCATCCATGTCCCATTCAAAATCCAAGAGTGGCTCACAAATGCTCTGGTCTTAGGGCTTCATTATGGGTTTTGTGATACAACACAAACAGGCAGAAGGGAACTGTATTCAATGTACTTGAAACGAACCGTCGCATATAAAACAATACCATTTGTAGCCAGGCATGGTGGCTCACGTCTGTAATCTCAGCAGCACTGTGGGAGGCTGAGGAGTCCGGCAGATCATCTGAGGTCAGGAGTTTACATTCCCACCAACAGTGTTTGAGGGTTCCCCTTTCTCCACATCCTCACCAGCATTCATTATTGCCTGTCTTTTTGACAAACAACTATTTTAACTGGGGTGAGATGATATCTCATTGTGGTTTTGATTTGTGTTTCTCTGATGATCAGTGACGTTGACATGCCACCGTGCCCTCGGCTGGCCACAGCTCAATTATACATCTAACATTCACGTGGCTCAAAGAGTCCCTATGAAGCCAATAGGGCCACTGGTATCATGTAGAAGGATACAAGACACGAAACACCGTGTGCCAGCAGACTGGTATCGTGCCTGTGTCTTTAGCAGGAGTCCTCATGGCTGTGCACACGTCAGTCCAGGGCTTTTTCTCTGGATCCTGCTCCCCAAGCGATACCTCAGGTGGAAAGGAACAAGGTCACATGGGAGGGCACAGGGCTACCCAGCTTAGAAGCCTGTATCTCAAAAAGGAACTGAGATTTCTTTTAACAGTCCCATTGTCAAAGTTTTCAAGGGTCCCAGCAAGGGACATGCCTAGTTACAAACACCACTGCACTCAGGGAAACTCAAAGTATGGTTTACCTCTTGATTTTTTCTCCAAAGTAAACCACCAAAAAGTTGACCATAGACTTCAAAACCTTTATAACAGCAAAGTCCAACTGATGGCAGACTTCCACAATTGCAATTACTCTTCTCTAACTCTAGACGCCCCCATTGTTTACAATTCATTCATAGCTCTCCCAATTCAGATAATGATGACCAACTACGGGATGTTTTTATTTGTAGTCTGGTAATGCAACACAGATGACATTCCGCCTTTTCCAGGTTTCCAAGGGAACCGGCTCAGAAAGTTAACCCAAGTTCACATTTATTTCTACAGAAAGATAAAAAAATTTTTGTAACTTTATTCATGCATATGCAATACAAGGGTCAGTGGACTTTCTGAGACACCTTCAACCTCACTGACAAAATTTCAAGAGCTGTGACAAACCTTAATGTCAAACAAAGACTGCTTTATAACAGCAGAACTGCTATCACATCTGTCAGCTGGATCTGCCACGGGCTTTTCTGTATCATATCAACTGCTTCCCCAGGTCTCTGAGTTGTTGAAAGTATCCCAGCCCCAAACACATTTGTTTTTCTTGCTTTTTTTTAACTTTTTTGAGATGGAGTCTCACTCTGTTCCCCAGTCCGGAGAGCCGTGGCGCAATCTCGACCCACTGCAGCCTCCGTCTATACCTCCCGAGTTCAAGCAATTCTGCATCAGCCTCCAGAGTAGCTGGGACTACAGGTGTGTGCCACCATGTCCGGCAAATTTTTGTATTTTCAGTAGAGACGGGGTTTCACCATGTTGGCCAGACTGGTCTCAAACTCCTGACCTCAGCTGATCCACCTGCCTTGGGCTCCCAAAGTGCTCGGATCACAGGAGTGAGCACTGCGCCCGACAGGAAAACACATTTCCAGTTCATGCATACATATGCCAGGTGGGATGAACCGGCCCCGGGGACCCCCGACGGTGCTCATGCATAGAGCAGGGTGATCCCAGGCTCCAAGATGGCAGGCTTGGATGCTGGCAGCAGGTGATCTGGCCTGTTGTTAGGCCCCCTGCTGGTGCAAGCACAAACCAGAAGTGGTAGGCAGGGCAGGTCTATTCCCTGGTCCCTAGATGGAGTACTTGTGCATTTGCGAGGTGGAGGATCTCTGCGAGGGGTCAGCCTGTCCTTAGGCCCTGTGGGAGGCTGCATGGACACAGGTTGTGGTTGGTGGGTTGGGGTGATCCCCAGGCCCCTGAATGTCATCCTTGGGCACCAGGGGCAGGTGGGCTGGGTCTCTTCTCGGTTCTCCCTATGATAAGTGTCTGTACCCATGGCAACAGGTGGGTAGAGCAATTTCCAGGCTCCCGGGTGGTTTGCTTGGGTAGCAGTGGCGGTGACTGGTTGTGACTGGGGTGAGTCTGCATTCAATAGTCAACTCAGAAACCCCAGACACTGTTTTCCATGCCAACTGACCTGCCCACCACCCAGAAAGGCACTGGACACTGTGCCGTGTGGCTGGCCCAGCACTGGGCCACGCCTCCATGAGGATAAGGAAACATGGGAGGCAGGAAGTCTGGGCCCTGCCCTGGGGAGGGAGAAGAATGAGACACAGGCAGTGGTCATTGACCAGAAGAGACGGAATGAGCAGAGGATGCTGCCAGGCGCTGAGTATAAGGAATCATGTAGCTGAAGCTGTTCATCTGACATATACCAGAAACTATACAGAGTGAGAAAATAAACAAAACCAAACAATCCAACAAAACTTGGGCAAAGAACCGAAAGACATTTCTGAAAAGAAGGCAGGAAATGAACAGGTAAAGGAAAAGCTTGTCCACATCACTAACCATCACAAAAATGTAAACCAAAGCCACACTAAGAGAGAGTCTCCATCCACATAAAATGAATGTTGCCAAAAGCAAAAACATAATCTTTAACAGGCAATCACCAGTGTGGATCTGCAGACAGGAAACCTCTTACATACTACAGGTGGCAATGGAAATTGGTGTACACACTACGAGCAATAGTCGGCAGTTCCTCCTCCAACGAAAAATACAACCACTACGTCATCCAGCAATCTCACCACTGGGAAATACAAAGTACATGGATGTATTATGCTTCCTGATTACAAATGACATAGAAGAGCCATAGTGATCCAAACAATATGGTTTTGGCATTAACACAAAAATACAGAACAACAGACACAACGAGGGAACCAAATACCAAACCCAAATTCATCCATGGTGGACAGAGTTTTTAAAAATACACCCAGGGGATGGGAGACTCTGGGCTGCCTTCGGTCGGGCTGCAGAAGTGTCCTGGGGGGACCTGCAGCCGCCTCTCACCTGGGCTCTGGATGGTTTCTACTCCATGAGGATTTCCAGTTTCCCCTCAGCCACCTTCAGAGTCAGGAGGGCTTCAATGCGGCTGCGACCATCTGTCCCAGCCTTTCCTGTCTGAATGACACTCCGCGTGATCTACGTATACTGCAATATGTAGCTGCGTGTACTGAAAGCGTACAGTTAAGATGACTTGCAACCGATGCTACTCTAAGTCTTAAAAGATTTTTCAGATATCCCCAGACCAAAACAAACTAGTGACATTCCATGGTTTTGCAAACTGGCACCAGCAACTGCACAGAAACAGCTCCCTATGCACCATCGGACACTCTCCAGACCCGCCCCTCGCTCACAAATGTAACAAACGAGCATGAATCCAGGCAGTCTTCCCTCCTATGGGCCACATAAAAACCTCTTTCTTACTGGTCAGGAAGCCTTTGATCTGGGCCAGGATGCTGACACACAGGGGTTAATTGTGCCTCTAATGCTGAGTGTTGCTTTCCCTCACTGGGCTAAGCCTCACCCTTGCATCAAGAAGGGCCCCCAGGGAAACTGCTGTCTGACAATCCAGGAGCCCACGTGGAATGTTCCAGCAACCTGAATGGCCTCGGCCACCTCTACTACCAGGCTTTCCCACTGTGGGGCTCCCTTTCTGGCTCTTGCTCGTGCAGGCCAATCTAAAGTGGCTGACATGTCCTGCTCCCTCAGCTTCCCGGGTCACCCTGACGGCACAGGCAGGTGTCTGCATTCAAGAATGAGGTAGCCACAGGCTGAATTCCCTGGTGTGGGGGACAATGCCTGGGGCCTCCAAACAGCCAGCCCCAGATAAAAAATCCAGCTCTGACACAGCTCAAAGACTGTGTGGTGGACCTGGAGAGACTCTCTGGGCCTGTGTCCTCTTCTGGCTCACTGGATTCTCTGGAGGATGACTGAGACACTGGACTTAAAGCTCTCAGCCTAGGACCCAGAATGCCACGCAGAATCAAATCAGTGTGACCTGGGACTGAAGACCTCTCCTTGGCTGGGAATGGGGGATCAGGGTTGCAGAGACAAGGGGCACAGAGCGATGCCTGTGCCATCAGAGAAGAGACTGGGGATCTGGTCCACCTTGGGCTCCTTAACCTGTGCGCAAGGCCTTGCTGGGCCCTGAGCTCACCTCCCCATTGGGAGTCCATTGTGACTGCAGTCTAGTGGGGTCAATGTCCGCACTAACGCCGAAAAGAAGTCCTGGGAGATGTGGAGGGCATCCTGTACTGGCAGGCAGTCTGGGTGGTCCACAGGTGTATGCTTCAGCAGGTCCTGGTAAGGGATGAGGTGGTGAATTGGGGGCTGTGTGTTTGGGGCTCAGTGAGAAGCGCCTGGGGAACGCTAAGTCTTCGCCAAAAGAATTCAAAGGGCAGTTACTCAGGGACCCACACTCAGGCCTGCAAAATCTGAACTGAAAATTAGAATCGGAGCAGCAGGGTTGACTCTAAAAGGGCCCCGCTCGCTTGTCTCCCTGCTGCAGTCATTACTCTTTTTCCCCGGCAGAGGCAGCTGGGTGGACGCTCACCTCACCACGCAGCTAGCAGACACACCCCTCTACCTACCCTGCAGCTGCTCCAAGGAAAATGGAGACCAAAACACACGGTTTGGGGAAGCAGAACGTTCCTGCCTGCACCAAGAGAGCAACTGGCCAAATGTCGAGCTCAGTAGCTAAGCTCTATTGAGGCCCTGGCCCTGTTGCCATGGTCACCACTGGTCAGGCAGGCATACTCAGGGCCCACAATCCCTCTGCCCAACTTATCAAATGGGCTGTTCTCAGTGACTCTCGCACCCTCCAACCCTGGGCTCAGTCTTCTGAGAAACTCCTAAGCCCTCTCTGGCTCTTTAAGGGGCCGTAACACCCATGTGTAGGACCACGATGCTCTGAGTGACTTACTAGGTCAATGGGCTGCTACAGTAGAGCTGTTGGGGATGGCAGAGAGGAAAAGCACAACGACATACAAAGAACCACTCAACACCTCAGAGACCAGCTTTGTCCCCCACCTGCCTTGCTCCCCAAAAGAACACCTGCTTGCAGGAAGCCAAAGACGGTCCACAGCAGCCTCCACCTCTGTTCTCACTTGCCGGGCAGACCAAGGAGCGAGAACAGGTGACACACAACCCTGGTGACCCTGTTCCCTCCCTATCCATGCCTACTCTCCCACCAGATCTGGCTTCTTCGAGGGCCGCCCCCCAGTCCTCGCCAGGCTTATCTGGCTCAGAGCAGATGATCCCCCGCACCTCCCACCCTGAAACACACAGCTAAACCCAGCACAAGTGAAAGAGGCCCAGCACACTCTGGGTCACATCCAGAGACTCCATAATAGGGGAGGAAACATGCTGTTTCTGAGGAATGACAGCTCCCCAGGCCTGGTCATTCTCAGACTCCTCCAGTCAAAGGCCGGGCACAGCCAGCAGGGATCGCCATTCTTCCCTCTGATCCACATGACTGCTACTGCCTCCTCTATGGTAAGAGACCCCTCCACACAACCTCAAACCCAGACATAACAGGACAGGACAGGCTGGGAGCTAGGGAGGCCAGCCAGATCTCCACACAAAGGCTCTAGTCTTAAGCAGGAGGCAGCCTGAGGGACAAAGGTTTCCTGAAGCAACTCAGGTCAGGCTTCACAAACCAAAGCTCCAAAGTGGACTGCAAAAGCACCAGCTCAGCCAGCCAAGAACCCAGGTGCCACACCCTTCTGAGACCCAGACTCCAAGTGAGGATCACTGGGATTCAACAGCAACAGGAGGATGTGACAGCTGATGGACCAATACTTCCCAACACCCTTCCAGCAAGCAGCTGTGCCCCGCCCCTCCTCACATGACTCATTCAACTTCATTGCTGTTGTGGATGTCTCTGATCATGGGGTCATGACCTTTGTTCTCCTGCCATAGCAGTAGCGAGAGGCAGGATGGTGGTCTGGGAAGGAGGATCCTAGACTGGGTGTCCCATAGGACCAGGCTGTGACAGATCCCAGAGACAACACTCATACCCCAGTCAGCCCCCAAACCCAACAGCTCCATAAAGTCCAGGATATAAATAGCCTGTGCACTGCTAAGCAGACACTTCAGGAAACAATCTGTTGTCTGTGAAGAAGATGCAGCCTCAGTAGTGTTCCACGAGCCTTCTGCAAGCAAAATCTTTTTTGCTTGAATGCCCATTAGAAACACTAAGGGAACTCTTAAAAGAAACAGGGCCAGACACGGTGGCTCACAATTGTAAATTCAGCATTCTGGGAGGCTGAGGCAGGACGACAGCTTGAGGGTAGGGCTTTCAAGACCAGCCTGGGTGGAACAGTGAGATCCCACCTCTACAAAATACACAAAAAGTAGCATGGCATGGTGGTGCATGCCCATAGTCCCAGCTACGTGAGAGGCTAAGAAGTGAGGATTCCTTCAGCCTGGCAGATCAAAGCTGCAGTGCTCAAGATGGTGCCACTGCGCTACAGCCTGAGAAACACTGCATGGTCCCATTTCAAAAAAGAAAAAACAAAACCAAACCAAAGATACCTGTGTCTCCTGCCCCATCAAATAAATCCAAATCTCTGCGGGGTGACTCAGAGTATTAACATTTTTAAATTTTGCCTTTGCTGAAGTAAATGTATAGTAATGGTTGAAAGCCGCCGCCTTATATAAATACACTTCCTATGACTTATTTGTAGCCCTTTTGTATTTAGCAATTTCTACAGAGCCTCTATGTGGGCTTCGGAAGCCGGAATGGGCAGGGCCAGGTGTGAGGTGTTCTAGGAAAGTGAGGGTAGAGCAGAGTTCCCAGCCAGGGGGACCCATTTCTGAGGCTAAGACACCCACTGGGGGCTCAGCCGATCTTCAGAGGGAAAATCACACCTCAGAACCCCAGAGACTCAAAACAAAGCTCGAATTCAGCAGATACCTGCCAGTGGGCCCTGTAACGGCAACCGCAGGGAAAACTGCCACTGCACTCTCAGCTCCCTCCAGCCCTCTCTCAGGTCAGAGCAGGAGGTGGTTTATGACTAAGCTCAGAGGGCTCAATAAATGGCGGGTTGAACCTCAGAGGACTTATTAACAGGCCTATAGTTACCTCAAGACTCCACCTGACCAGGGCCAAAAATGAGTCCTAGGAGGGCAGCCAGGAAGAAAGCAGGGCAGAGAGGAAACACAGGGAGAAGGGGCCCTGGGACCACGTCGGATACGGAGGGAACCAGGGGAACGAGGGCAGCCCTGATGATTGTGCTCCCCACAGCCCCTGCATGCCTGTGTCCCCTGAGAATTCAGGGTGAGGAGCTCACTCTTGCCCTTCACCTGTTCCTGGGCTCTGGCAGGCTGGCCTGCTTCCTGCCCCAGCCTTACCCACTCTCCCCACTCCTCACCACTGATGTGGGCAAGCTGATCTCTCTGGTTTGCTGGGCTCTCACTTTCTGCCCAATGGCACCGAGTTAACTTCTTTCCATGCTTTACTCTGTGTCATTAGAAAGGGAAGCAATTCTCACTAACGCCATTTCTCAGAGGAGAAAACAGGCACAGGGATGTTCTATGACTTCCTCACAATCACAAAGCTACAAGTGGGAGCGGGGCTTTGAATGGAGGTCCACCCATGCTCCTGAAGTTGAGCCGTCCTCCAAGGAAAGGACAGCACTGTAAAAGCTCAGTGAATGGGGAAGAAGTATCTACACTAAGACCTGACCAGGCTGGAACCCTGATCTCCAACTTCCAGCCTCCAGAACTGGGAGAAACACAATTCTCTTCTTGATGAGCTCCCTAGGCTACGGTTCTTTGCTGAAATAGCCTGAACCGGACCAGGAGTGCTATTCCACCATCTGTGTCCTACTCCATCCTTCAGAAGGAAATCACTAAGCCCTCAGTGCCGTCTTTGTGGATGCTGCCCACCCTAGGCTGAGATGAGGCATAGGGTCTGGGTCTAAATAAAATGAGAAGCCACTGGAAGGTGCAATGTCAGAGCAGGAGGATGTCTGAATTTCATTTAATCCCAACCTTGTATAGTACTGCAGCATGAAAGACGAGGTACAGAACAAAAGTGCCTTTTCCTGAGATCATACTGTGGAACCCAGGCCCACTGGAGTTGTATTCCATGCTACCTCTCACCCCGTCTTGTAGTTCTTCCATCTCAAAGTATGTGCAATATCTACAGGGACCACAACACCATGAGTTTTTTAAGATTTATCTCAAACACACCTCATGAGTTCCCTAGGAAGGGTTATGATGCTAGCATAACTCCCATTGTACAAGGTGGGGAGAGCCCAAAACACCAAAGGAGTTCTCTAGGGTCTCACAACTGCTAAGATAAAGGCTGTTTGACCCAGCACTGG
>NW_022161408.1:0-16562 GCF_008728515.1 Papio anubis
AAAAAAAAAAAAAAGGTAAAAGTACAACCATTACGCCAGCTGACAATCCCAACCCTGGGTGCATGTTTAGAGAAGATGAAATCCCTGTGTTATCTGCCTTTTCACGTGTCCTGAAGCCCTAGTCACAATAGCCAAGATGCGGAATCAACCTACCTGTCTATCCACAGATGAAGGGATAAAGGAACCACAGTACATGTACACAAGGAAACACACTTCAGCTGTAACACTTCAGGAAATCATGTCGTCTGCAACCACTTGGAGAAATCTGGAAGACAATTAGGTGAAATGAAACGAGTCTGCCAGGGAGAGACCCACGCTGCATGACATCAGGTATACGGAATCCAAAAAACATTGTCTCCTAGAAGCACAACTTCCAACAGAGGTCACTAGAGGCTGGGGAGAGCAGGGAGCCTCGGCAGGGATTGGTAACGGGTACAGAGTGACGCTCTGATATGAGGAATCCATTCTGGTGTTCTATTGCACAGCAGGGTGACTAGGGTCAACAGAATCTAGAAAAATTTTTGAAAATCAGCTGGAAAATACGGTTCTGAATATTCTCTCCACAGAGAAATAATAATGATGGAAGGTCACAGACATGCCAGATATGATGATTTGATCATGATACTACATATACATATGTCAAAATGTCCCTTGCACCCTTGGGTTGTGTGTGTGTGTATACACATACACACACACACACACACACACACACACTCTATAGAAACAAAACTGCCATCAAACGTTGGTAGTATTCATTCTAACTGGAGTGAGATGAAATCTTGAGTGGGATTTTCACTTACGCTTTTGTGTGAATCAGCGATGGTGAGTATCTTCTCTGTGACCTGTGCATCAACCTCATGTCTTCAGGTCCTCCGCCCAGTACTACACAACGAATTAAAACAAATTCAGAATAATGTAACAAGTACCACTTATCACACACACACACAAATCAAAAACACACTCAAGATTCCATCTCACTCTCCATGCAACGGATGCTACAAGAAAAATGGTGAAACACATTAAAACACAAAACAAGGTGTGGATTTCCAGAGGAGGAACCTGTCTCCACAGTTGGTGGGAAATGGTGAACTAGTATGCACACTGAAGAAACCACCTGGATGTACCTTGAAATCCTAAAACTACAACCACCATTTTCTCCAGTAATTCTATTCTTAGGTACATATGCAGAGCACATGATCAGGACATGGAAGAGATGATCTGTCGCCTCAGGTGGAATTCAGCCCTATGCACAAAAGCCAAGACAAGCAATCAGCTTCCCTGTCCATCCACAGATGAATGGATGAAGAATCTCTAGTACACAGACACAATGGAATACTTTTGGGCCATCAACATTCATGGAATCCTATCATTTCCATGATAGGACTGCACCTGGAGTGCAACATGACTACACCTGCAGATATTCTGTTCAATCAAATCAGAAATGCAGACAAAGACCAAGCCTGCATGTTCTCACTCATGTGGGAGCTGAAAAATGCAACTCACTGAAGGTGAAAGTATAGCAGTGGTCATCACAGACTAGGTGGAGGAGATGACATCAAGGATTGGCAACAGGTACACAGAGAGTTACAGGAGAGGAATACATTCTGGTATTCTACTCCAAAGCAGGGCGATGACACTTAACAACATGGTAGTGCTGTTTTCAAAACAGCTACCAAGGAGGATACTGAATATTCAAACATCAAAGATATCAAACCTATACCCGGTCAGAAGCATGGGAAACTCCCTGATTTTATCCATACTCAAGGTATACAAACAAGTATCACAATGTCCCAATGCACCCCTAATTCTGGACATGAAGTATGAAACAAATGTTTAAAGGAATGTGAATGATACACGGCTAAAATTTCACATGGAACTACCCAAACACCCACAGATCCTGAATATGCAAAGCAATCCTAGGGAATACAAGCTCAATTGGAGGCCTCACACTCCCCAATTTCAAATTACATGTAAAACCTCCACTCACCAAAGACTACAGTAGTGGCATAAAAATGAATCCATGAACCTAGGGACATAAGAGAACCTAAACGCACACCTGTATGCAGTCAACACATTTTCTTCAAAGGAACGCCTACAAGATGCAATGAGGCTGGGTGGTGTGCTTCACACCTGTACTCCCAGCACTTTGGGAGACCAAGTCGGGCAGATCACTTGAGGTCAGGAGTTTCAGACTAGCTTGGCGAAAATGGTGAAATCCCATCTCTAGTAAAAATACAAAAAATACTAGTCAGGTGTGGTGGCGCACAGCAGCAATCCCAGCCACTTGGGAAGATGAGGCAGGAGAATCACTCGAAGCAAGGAGGCAGGTGTTGCAGAGAGCTGAGATCTCACCACTGCACTCCAGCGTGGGCGACAGCATGAGTGGGACTGTGTTCCGAAGGGAAAATAGATGCGATGAGGAGTCAGCAGTCTGTTCAATTGAGCAGTCTGAAATGACTGGATAGCCACATCCAAAACAATGAAATAAGACCTTGATGTTATACAGTAACAAACATAAACTCAAAATACATTAAACACTAAACACAAGACGTAAAAGCGTAAAACTGCTACAAGAAAACACAGAGTGAGCTTATGTTTAGGAAATCCTGTATCTAAGCTCGCAGTATGTAAAAGCAACAACAGAAAAAAACAAAAACAGAAAAAAAAAACCACTTCCAACAATCGAAGTTAAAAATCCTGGTATCTGGGAAAACAAGGCAGTGGTGTGGCAAGAAGGGAGCTCCAGGCATAGGAACCTGCAGCTTGAGAGGGGAAGGGACCTGCCCAAAGCCACTCAGCAAGATAGTGACCCATGACACCAGGAAGGCTGTGCAAACCACTTCCTGCAACTGGCATCTCATTGCAGACACACCCCACTGTCAGGTCCAGAAAGCTGACCACACTGAGTTCCAGGAATCACCCAGAAAGCCTCGTGCCCTGAGTGGGCCATGGTGAGGGCCATGGCGGGGCAGAGCAGGGTGGTGGGCGCATGGGGGCCTGATATCTTCAACTGCAGTCATGAGGCTGACAATGAGCGAGCAATATGGATGGGTCCAGATGCAAGCCGTGCCTGGCCCATACTCCAGAACTGCTGGAACAACATCTCAGGGACCCCTGGGAGCCAGAAACCCAATAATTATCCAGGACATTTTGTGTCCCCTGGTGTCTTGCACCAAGGAGACACTTGGTAAACTGGCTAAATGAAACTGACTTCAAATCCAAGCAGCACAGCATTTGAGGCAATATTAGGATCACAGAATGTTAACTGCTTGGTCTCTGATCTTCCAGCATCCCAGAAAGGTTGGCTTAACATACCTTCCCCAATGGGGAGCTCACTACCTTCAAAGACAGCGGGACTGTAGTTGGTTGGCGAGTTCTTCCAAACCTTAAGTGCAAATTTGCCTCTTTGTAACACCTGCTGCAGGTGGGCCTGGCCTCAGATCCTGCCTCCTGTCTCAGGCCACACAGCAGAGAAGCAGGGGCCACCCCAGATCCTGTACCTGGCCACAGCTTCTCTGAGCCACAAAGACCACACTGAAGGGATTTTGGAAGGAAGACTTCAGCTCAATGAAAGAGCTGGTGTCACTCAGTTGTTCTGGAGGGAGGTCAGCACAGGCCAACTGTGGGCATGGGCAGAGCTCCTGTGCCCCCAGAGCCTGGCCAACACCCCCAGTGCCATTTGCAGCATTTATTATTCCAGCACCCACCTTTCATGTGACGACACAGACTGGAGCACGGTCAAGTGCGTGGGTCCTTCAGAATTGTCAGCTTGTGAATGCCTGGGAGCACTCAGCCACAGGGCTGGCCTGGCACTTGGTGGACCAAGTCCAACTATCAAACTCAGAGGCAGGATGGCAGAGGCATGGGCCCTAGAGTCTCTGGGTTCAAACAACCCCAGCCACTGACAGTGTAGGTATCACTGCAGCCTTTCCCTTCCTGGCCTCAGTCTCCTACCTGAAGAGCAGGGATAACTAGAACAGTTGCTGGGAGGATTCCCTGAGATGGCCACGCACAGACTGTAGGAGGCACCTGCTACTTTCGAGGCCTCACAGGGTCTCGCCAGGCTCTGACACCGGGCTGTAGGAGCTTCTCTCCTTTCCTGATGAGCAGCTCAGAGCAGGGGCCCAAAGGGCGACCCTCCTATGCGCCCTGTCCTCCCTGCCCAAGGCATCCTCCACAGGTAGGATTTATCACATCACCTCCTAATTATCTGCAGTGCCTCAAAACTCCAAGGAGAGGTTGGGGGTGGAAGGAGACTGTCCATGTCTCAGCCCCGACGCTATCCTACAGCCTGGTCTCCAGGAGAGCCAACCCGCTCCTGTCTCAAGGCCTCCCTGGTGATGCCCAAGACCACCTGTTCACACACAGCCCTCTGTGACTTCACGGATGCCAAAACTGCCCAGCACTTTCCACGCATGCCACGCTCTCATCTGGACTTTTCGGGACCTCTCCCTGCCTCGTAGCAGCACCTTCCCAACCTCCCTCGCTTCTTGGATGCTGGGCTCAGGAATGCTCTCACTGATGAGTCTGCGCCCTGCATCCTGACTGGTCCTGTCCAACTGCTCCTGCCTCTACACCCCACTCACAGCCTTACCTGACCCCCAGTCCCCAGGGTCCACCCCTCTTACCTGGAGACTCCCAATCACAGGTCTCAGCCCCCCTGCTGTTTCCCTACTACAGCCCTGGCAATCCGCAAGCAAATCTGAGCACACCCCTCCCCCACTGCAAAAAAAACAAAAAACAAAAACACTCCGGAGGCCCCCCTTGTCCTACCCTGCTGATGCCCATGTTGTTTTTTGTTTTGTGGTTTTTTTGAATGGGTCAGCTGGATATGAACCATCCTTTCCTGTTGCTCCTTCCTGGTCTTTGGGACTTTACACTGACTCCATTATCATGGAGGCACTCTTCAGACACCAATCACAGTGCCACCTCCTCCTCAAGCCCTCCGGCATTGCATCTCACTCTGCAGGCCGGCTGCTGCTGCTGCCTCCTCCACAGTATCCACAGTGCCCAGCAATCTTCACTGAATGGATGGATGCCAGCTGTCAGGTGGCTAGCTGTTTTTAGTAATACACATCTTCTAGGACTTTACACTGAATCTACCTAGCCACCTGACAGCTGGCAACACTAATCTTGTAATCCCAGAACTATGGGAGGAGAAGGTGGGTGGATCACTTGAAACCAGGAGTTTAAGACCAGCCTGGGCAACATAGTGAGACCGTGTCTTTAATTTTTTAAATTTTTTTAAAGGCCAAAGAACACAGGATTTGGGGAGCTTCATGTGGAGGCTGACAAGAAGGGATCAAGAACTCATCCATGGCCAGGCCCACTGGCTCATGCCTATAATGCCAACACTTTGGGAGGGCGAGGTGGGTGAATGGCTTGAGCCCAGGAGTTCACCACTGGACTGGGCAATATAGACAGACCCCATCTCTACCAAAAAAAAAAAAAAAAATTAGCTGGGCGTGGTGGCACATGCTTGTGGTCCTAGCTACTTGGGAGGCTGAGGGGGACGATCACTTGAGCACAGGAGGCAAAGGCTGCAGTGAGCTCAGATAGTGCCACTGTACTCCAGCCTGGGGAACAAAAAAAAAACCCAACTCATTCACGTGTCCAACTCTACCAGGACACAAACTTACGTACTTGGGAGTCTTCCAGTCTTCACCTTATATTATCTCTTCAACTGACTGTTTATTTGTAGCCTTTATTTATCTAGTTTTTTGTGATCCGCCCATCTCAGCTTCCCAAACTGCTGGGATTACAGGCGTGAGCCACTGGGTCCGGCCTGTTTTTTAAAAATAATATTTTATTATTTAAAACAACCCTTCACTGAGGTATAATTGAAACACAATAAAGTGGACATTCCAAGCATTACTGGATTTAAGCACGCAATATGATACATTCTGCCACATGTATACGTCCATGAAGCCACTATCACAATCAAGATAGTAAACGTACCTGTCACCCCCAATGTTTCCTCATGCCTCTTGGTAATCCCTCCCTCCTGTCTCTCCCTGCCCACCACCATCCAAAAGCAACCATTGATGTACTTTGTTTCCATAGTTTGCATTTTATAGATTTTGGGATATGTAAAATATACTTTTGTGTGTGTGTGTGTGTGTGTGTGGTGGAGTCTCACTCTGTCACCCACACTGGGGTACAGTCTCAGCTCACTGCAACCTCCACCTCCCAGACTGCAGCTCTTCTCATGCTTCAGCCTCCTAGGTACCTGGGACTACAGGCCCATGCCACCCTACCCAGCTAGTTTTTGTATCTTTAGTAGAGACGGGGTTTCACCGTGTTGGCCAGGTTAGTCTTAAACTCCTGATCTCAAGTTATCTGCCCACCTCAGCCTCCCAAAGTGCTGGGATTACAGGTGCGAGGCACCATGCCCGGCCAGAACTACTCTTTTCTAAATGGCTTTTCACTTAGCATAATTATTTTGAGACTCACTCACGTGTATCAGTAGTTCCTTTCTATTGCGGAGTATTCTGCAGGACGGTGTGCCACAATATATCCATTCATCTGCTGATGGCCGTTTGAGTTGTTTCCAGTTTTGGGCTATTACAAATGAAGCTGCTATGAAAACTCATGTATAAGTTTTTGCATGCACATATATTGCCTTTTCTCTTGGGTAAATACCTAGGAGTGGAATGCAGGGATCATAAGGTAGATGCATTTTTTTGTTTGTTTGTTTTTTGTTTTTGAGACGAAGTCTCACTCTGTCGCCCAGGCTGAAGTGCGGTGGCCGGATCTCAGCTCACTGCAAGCTCCGCCTCCCAGGTTTACACCATTCTCCTGCCTCAGCCTCCAGAGTAGCTGGGATTATAGGCGTCCGCCACCTCGCCCGCCTAGTTTTTTTGTATTTTTTAGTAGAGACAGGTTTCACTGTGTTAGCCGGGATGGTCTCGAACTCCTGACCTTGTGATCCGCCCGTCTCGGCCTCCCAAAGTGCTGGAATTACAGGCTTGAGCCACCGCGCCCGGCCAGTAGATGCATGTTTAATGTTTTAAGAAACTGTCAAACTGTTTTCCAAAGTGGTGTGCAGTTTTACATCCCCATCAGCAGTGTTTGGGAGTTCCTGTTGCTTTACATGTTCAATAGCTCGTAGCATGGTCAGGTTTTTAAACATTATCCATTCTTCTGTGTGTGTAGCAGTATCTCTGTGGCTTTAATTTGGCATTTCCCTAATGACTAATGATGTTAAACATCTTTTCGTGTGTGTCTTTGCCATCTGTACCTTAAGTATGTTCAAGTTTTTTCCTCATGTTTTATTTTATTATTGAGTTTTACAAATTCTTCTTTTCTTTTTTGAGATGGAGTTTCACTCTTGTTGCCCAGACTGGAGTGCAACGGGGCGCTCTTGGCTCTCTGCAACCTCCGCCTCCCAGGTTCAACCAATTCTGCCTCAGCCTTCCAGAGTAGCTGCGACTACAGGCATACACCACCACTTATACACTGTTGGTGTGACTGTAAATTCCTTCAGCCATGGTGGGAAGCAGTCTGAAAATTTTTCAAAGAACTTAGAAAAGAACTACCATTCAACCCAGCAATCCCATAACTGGGGATATCTGCAAAGGAAAATACATCATTCTGAAAAAAAAAAAAAAAAAAAAAAGGTCACCTGCACTTGTATGTTCATCACAGCACTGTTCACAAGAGCACAGACATGGAATCAACCTAGATGCTCATTAGCGGTGGATGGATAAAGAAAATGTGGTACATACACACTATGGGATACTACTCAGCCATAAAAGCGAATGAAATTATGTCCATTGCAGTATCATGGATACAGCTGGAGGTCATATCTAAAGCACATTAAGCAGAAACAGAAAACCAAATATCACATGTTCTCACTTACAAGTGGGAGCTAAGCACTGGGTACACATGGACATCAAGATGGAACAACAGACACTGGGGACAACCACAGAGGGGAGAGAGGGGTGAGCGCTGAAAATCTACATATTGGGTCCTATCTGGGTGCTGGGGATCATTCATACTCCAAACCTTAGCATTGCACAATATACCCACGTAACAAACCTGCACATGTACCCCTTGAATCTAAAGTGAACGTTTTTTTTTTTTTTTAATCTCATGGGATTCATTAGAGGAATTAAAAGAGGCTGAGTCCATCCATGTCCCATTCAAAATCCAAGAGTGGCTCACAAATGCTCTGGTCTTAGGGCTTCATTATGGGTTTTGTGATACAACACAAACAGGCAGAAGGGAACTGTATTCAATGTACTTGAAACGAACCGTCGCATATAAAACAATACCATTTGTAGCCAGGCATGGTGGCTCACGTCTGTAATCTCAGCAGCACTGTGGGAGGCTGAGGAGTCCGGCAGATCATCTGAGGTCAGGAGTTTACATTCCCACCAACAGTGTTTGAGGGTTCCCCTTTCTCCACATCCTCACCAGCATTCATTATTGCCTGTCTTTTTGACAAACAACTATTTTAACTGGGGTGAGATGATATCTCATTGTGGTTTTGATTTGTGTTTCTCTGATGATCAGTGACGTTGACATGCCACCGTGCCCTCGGCTGGCCACAGCTCAATTATACATCTAACATTCACGTGGCTCAAAGAGTCCCTATGAAGCCAATAGGGCCACTGGTATCATGTAGAAGGATACAAGACACGAAACACCGTGTGCCAGCAGACTGGTATCGTGCCTGTGTCTTTAGCAGGAGTCCTCATGGCTGTGCACACGTCAGTCCAGGGCTTTTTCTCTGGATCCTGCTCCCCAAGCGATACCTCAGGTGGAAAGGAACAAGGTCACATGGGAGGGCACAGGGCTACCCAGCTTAGAAGCCTGTATCTCAAAAAGGAACTGAGATTTCTTTTAACAGTCCCATTGTCAAAGTTTTCAAGGGTCCCAGCAAGGGACATGCCTAGTTACAAACACCACTGCACTCAGGGAAACTCAAAGTATGGTTTACCTCTTGATTTTTTCTCCAAAGTAAACCACCAAAAAGTTGACCATAGACTTCAAAACCTTTATAACAGCAAAGTCCAACTGATGGCAGACTTCCACAATTGCAATTACTCTTCTCTAACTCTAGACGCCCCCATTGTTTACAATTCATTCATAGCTCTCCCAATTCAGATAATGATGACCAACTACGGGATGTTTTTATTTGTAGTCTGGTAATGCAACACAGATGACATTCCGCCTTTTCCAGGTTTCCAAGGGAACCGGCTCAGAAAGTTAACCCAAGTTCACATTTATTTCTACAGAAAGATAAAAAAATTTTTGTAACTTTATTCATGCATATGCAATACAAGGGTCAGTGGACTTTCTGAGACACCTTCAACCTCACTGACAAAATTTCAAGAGCTGTGACAAACCTTAATGTCAAACAAAGACTGCTTTATAACAGCAGAACTGCTATCACATCTGTCAGCTGGATCTGCCACGGGCTTTTCTGTATCATATCAACTGCTTCCCCAGGTCTCTGAGTTGTTGAAAGTATCCCAGCCCCAAACACATTTGTTTTTCTTGCTTTTTTTAACTTTTTTGAGATGGAGTCTCACTCTGTTCCCCAGTCCGGAGAGCCGTGGCGCAATCTCGACCCACTGCAGCCTCCGTCTATACCTCCCGAGTTCAAGCAATTCTGCATCAGCCTCCAGAGTAGCTGGGACTACAGGTGTGTGCCACCATGTCCGGCAAATTTTTGTATTTTCAGTAGAGACGGGGTTTCACCATGTTGGCCAGACTGGTCTCAAACTCCTGACCTCAGCTGATCCACCTGCCTTGGGCTCCCAAAGTGCTCGGATCACAGGAGTGAGCACTGCGCCCGACAGGAAAACACATTTCCAGTTCATGCATACATATGCCAGGTGGGATGAACCGGCCCCGGGGACCCCCGACGGTGCTCATGCATAGAGCAGGGTGATCCCAGGCTCCAAGATGGCATGCTTGGATGCTGGCAGCAGGTGACCTGGCCTGTTGTTAGGCCCCCTGCTGGTGCAAGCACAAACCAGAAGTGGTAGGCAGGGCAGGTCTATTCCCTGGTCCCTAGATGGAGTACTTGTGCATTTGCGAGGTGGAGGATCTCTGCGAGGGGTCAGCCTGTCCTTAGGCCCTGTGGGAGGCTGCATGGACACAGGTTGTGGTTGGTGGGTTGGGGTGATCCCCAGGCCCCTGAATGTCATCCTTGGGCACCAGGGGCAGGTGGGCTGGGTCTCTTCTCGGTTCTCCCTATGATAAGTGTCTGTACCCATGGCAACAGGTGGGTAGAGCAATTTCCAGGCTCCCGGGTGGTTTGCTTGGGTAGCAGTGGCGGTGACTGGTTGTGACTGGGGTGAGTCTGCATTCAATAGTCAACTCAGAAACCCCAGACACTGTTTTCCATGCCAACTGACCTGCCCACCACCCAGAAAGGCACTGGACACTGTGCCGTGTGGCTGGCCCAGCACTGGGCCACGCCTCCATGAGGATAAGGAAACATGGGAGGCAGGAAGTCTGGGCCCTGCCCTGGGGAGGGAGAAGAATGAGACACAGGCAGTGGTCATTGACCAGAAGAGACGGAATGAGCAGAGGATGCTGCCAGGCGCTGAGTATAAGGAATCATGTAGCTGAAGCTGTTCATCTGACATATACCAGAAACCATACAGAGTGAGAAAATAAACAAAACCAAACAATCCAACAAAACTTGGGCAAAGAACCGAAAGACATTTCTGAAAAGAAGGCAGGAAATGAACAGGTAAAGGAAAAGCTTGTCCACATCACTAACCATCACAAAAATGTAAACCAAAGCCACACTAAGAGAGAGTCTCCATCCACATAAAATGAATGTTGCCAAAAGCAAAAACATAATCTTTAACAGGCAATCACCAGTGTGGATCTGCAGACAGGAAACCTCTTACATACTACAGGTGGCAATGGAAATTGGTGTACACACTACGAGCAATAGTCGGCAGTTCCTCCTCCAACGAAAAATACAACCACTACGTCATCCAGCAATCTCACCACTGGGAAATACAAAGTACATGGATGTATTATGCTTCCTGATTACAAATGACATAGAAGAGCTATAGTGATCCAAACAATATGGTTTTGGCATTAACACAAAAATACAGAACAACAGACACAACGAGGGAACCAAATACCAAACCCAAATTCATCCATGGTGGACAGAGTTTTTAAAAATACACCCAGGGGATGGGAGACTCTGGGCTGCCTTCGGTCGGGCTGCAGAAGTGTCCTGGGGGGACCTGCAGCCGCCTCTCACCTGGGCTCTGGATGGTTTCTACTCCATGAGGATTTCCAGTTTCCCCTCAGCCACCTTCAGAGTCAGGAGGGCTTCAATGCGGCTGCGACCATCTGTCCCAGCCTTTCCTGTCTGAATGACACTCCGCGTGATCTACGTATACTGCAATATGTAGCTGCGTGTACTGAAAGCGTACAGTTAAGATGACTTGCAACCGATGCTACTCTAAGTCTTAAAAGATTTTTCAGATATCCCCAGACCAAAACAAACTAGTGACATTCCATGGTTTTGCAAACTGGCACCAGCAACTGCACAGAAACAGCTCCCTATGCACCATCAGACACTCTCCAGACCCGCCCCTCGCTCACAAATGTAACAAACGAGCATGAATCCAGGCAGTCTTCCCTCCTATGGGCCACATAAAAACCTCTTTCTTACTGGTCAGGAAGCCTTTGATCTGGGCCAGGATGCTGACACACAGGGGTTAATTGTGCCTCTAATGCTGAGTGTTGCTTTCCCTCACTGGGCTAAGCCTCACCCTTGCATCAAGAAGGGCCCCCAGGGAAACTGCTGTCTGACATCCAGGAGCCCACGTGGAATGTTCCAGCAACCTGAATGGCCTCGGCCACCTCTACTACCAGGCTTTCCCACTGTGGGGCTCCCTTTCTGGCTCTTGCTCGTGCAGGCCAATCTAAAGTGGCTGACATGTCCTGCTCCCTCAGCTTCCCGGGTCACCCTGACGGCACAGGCAGGTGTCTGCATTCAAGAATGAGGTAGCCACAGGCTGAATTCCCTGGTGTGGGGGACAATGCCTGGGGCCTCCAAACAGCCAGCCCCAGATAAAAAATCCAGCTCTGACACAGCTCAAAGACTGTGTGGTGGACCTGGAGAGACTCTCTGGGCCTGTGTCCTCTTCTGGCTCACTGGATTCTCTGGAGGATGACTGAGACACTGGACTTAAAGCTCTCAGCCTAGGACCCAGAATGCCACGCAGAATCAAATCAGTGTGACCTGGGACTGAAGACCTCTCCTTGGCTGGGAATGGGGGATCAGGGTTGCAGAGACAAGGGGCACAGAGCGATGCCTGTGCCATCAGAGAAGAGACTGGGGATCTGGTCCACCTTGGGCTCCTTAACCTGTGCGCAAGGCCTTGCTGGGCCCTGAGCTCACCTCCCCATTGGGAGTCCATTGTGACTGCAGTCTAGTGGGGTCAATGTCCGCACTAACGCCGAAAAGAAGTCCTGGGAGATGCGGAGGGCATCCTGTACTGGCAGGCAGTCTGGGTGGTCCACAGGTGTATGCTTCAGCAGGTCCTGGTAAGGGATGAGGTGGTGAATTGGGGGCTGTGTGTTTGGGGCTCAGTGAGAAGCGCCTGGGGAACGCTAAGTCTTCGCCAAAAGAATTCAAAGGGCAGTTACTCAGGGACCCACACTCAGGCCTGCAAAATCTGAACTGAAAATTAGAATCGGAGCAGCAGGGTTGACTCTAAAAGGGCCCCGCTCGCTTGTCTCCCTGCTGCAGTCATTACTCTTTTCCCCCGGCAGAGGCAGCTGGGTGGACGCTCACCTCACCACGCAGCTAGCAGACACACCCCTCTACCTACCCTGCAGCTGCTCCAAGGAAAATGGAGACCAAAACACACGGTTTGGGGAAGCAGAACGTTCCTGCCTGCACCAAGAGAGCAACTGGCCAAATGTCGAGCTCAGTAGCTAAGCTCTATTGAGGCCCTGGCCCTGTTGCCATGGTCACCACAGGTCAGGCAGGCATACTCAGGGCCCACAATCCCTCTGCCCAACTTATCAAATGGGCTGTTCTCAGTGACTCTCGCACCCTCCAACCCTGGGCTCAGTCTTCTGAGAAACTCCTAAGCCCTCTCTGGCTCTTTAAGGGGCCGTAACACCCATGTGTAGGACCACGATGCTCTGAGTGACTTACTAGGTCAATGGGCTGCTACAGTAGAGCTGTTGGGGATGGCAGAGAGGAAAAGCACAACGACATACAAAGAACCACTCAACACCTCAGAGACCAGCTTTGTCCCCCACCTGCCTTGCTCCCCAAAAGAACACCTGCTTGCAGGAAGCCAAAGACGGTCCACAGCAGCCTCCACCTCTGTTCTCACTTGCCGGGCAGACCAAGGAGCGAGAACAGGTGACACACAACCCTGGTGACCCTGTTCCCTCCCTATCCATGCCTACTCTCCCACCAGATCTGGCTTCTTCGAGGGCCGCCCCCCAGTCCTCGCCAGGCTTATCTGGCTCAGAGCAGATGATCCCCCGCACCTCCCACCCTGAAACACACAGCTAAACCCAGCACAAGTGAAAGAGGCCCAGCACACTCTGGGTCACATCCAGAGACTCCATAATAGGGGAGGAAACATGCTGTTTCTGAGGAATGACAGCTCCCCAGGCCTGGTCATTCTCAGACTCCTCCAGTCAAAGGCCGGGCACAGCCAGCAGGGATCGCCATTCTTCCCTCTGATCCACATGACTGCTACTGCCTCCTCTATGGTAAGAGACCCCTCCACACAACCTCAAACCCAGACATAACAGGACAGGACAGGCTGGGAGCTAGGGAGGCCAGCCAGATCTCCACACAAAGGCTCTAGTCTTAAGCAGGAGGCAGCCTGAGGGACAAAGGTTTCCTGAAGCAACTCAGGTCAGGCTTCACAAACCAAAGCTCCAAAGTGGACTGCAAAAGCACCAGCTCAGCCAGCCAAGAACCCAGATGCCACACCCTTCTGAGACCCAGACTCCAAGTGAGGATCACTGGGATTCAACAGCAACAGGAGGATGTGACAGCTGATGGACCAATACTTCCCAACACCCTTCCAGCAAGCAGCTGTGCCCCGCCCCTCCTCACATGACTCATTCAACTTCATTGCTGTTGTGGATGTCTCTGATCATGGGGTCATGACCTTTGTTCTCCTGCCATAGCAGTAGCGAGAGGCAGGATGGTGGTCTGGGAAGGAGGATCCTAGACTGGGTGTCCCATAGGACCAGGCTGTGACAGATCCCAGAGACAACACTCATACCCCAGTCAGCCCCCAAACCCAACAGCTCCATAAAGTCCAGGATATAAATAGCCTGTGCACTGCTAAGCAGACACTTCAGGAAACAATCTGTTGGCTGTGAAGAAGATGCAGCCTCAGTAGTCTTCCACGAGCCTTCTGCAAGCAAAATCTTTTTTGCTTGAATGCCCATTAGAAACACTAAGGGAACTCTTAAAAGAAACAGGGCCAGACACGGTGGCTCACAATTGTAAATTCAGCATTCTGGGAGGCTGAGGCAGGACGACAGCTTGAGGGTAGGGCTTTCAAGACCAGCCTGGGTGGAACAGTGAGATCCCACCTCTACAAAATACACAAAAAGTAGCATGGCATGGTGGTGCATGCCCATAGTCCCAGCTACGTGAGAGGCTAAGAAGTGAGGATTCCTTCAGCCTGGCAGATCAAAGCTGCAGTGCTCAAGATGGTGCCACTGCGCTACAGCCTGAGAAACACTGCATGGTCCCATTTCAAAAAAGAAAAAACAAAACCAAACCAAAGATACCTGTGTCTCCTGCCCCATCAAATAAATCCAAATCTCTGCGGGGTGACTCAGAGTATTAACATTTTTAAATTTTGCCTTTGCTGAAGTAAATGTATAGTAATGGTTGAAAGCCGCCGCCTTATATAAATACACTTCCTATGACTTATTTGTAGCCCTTTTGTATTTAGCAATTTCTACAGAGCCTCTATGTGGGCTTCGGAAGCCGGAATGGGCAGGGCGAGGTGTGAGGTGTTCTAGGAAAGTGAGGGTAGAGCACAGTTCCCAGCCAGGGGGACCCATTTCTGAGGCTAAGACACCCACTGGGGGCTCAGCCGATCTTCAGAGGGAAAATCACACCTCAGAACCCCAGAGACTCAAAACAAAGCTCGAGTTCAGCAGATACCTGCCAGTGGGCCCTGGAACGGCAACCCCAGGGAAAACTGCCACTGCACTGTCAGCTCCCTCCAGCCCTCTCTCAGGTCCCAGCAGGAGGTGGTTTCTGACTAAGCTCAGAGGTCTCAACAAACGGCGGGTTGAACCTCAGAGGAGTTATTAACAGGCCTATAGTTACCTCAAGACTCCACCTGACCAGGGCCAAAAATGAGTCCTAGGAGGGCAGCCAGGAAGAAAGCAGGGCAGAGAGGAAACACAGGGAGAAGGGGCCCTGGGACCACGTCGGATACGGAGGGAACCAGGGGAACGAGGGCAGCCCTGATGATTGTGCTCCCCACAACCCCTGCATGCCTGTGTCCCCTGAGAATTCAGGGTGAGGAGCTCACTCTTGCCCTTCACCTGTTCCTGGGCTCTGGCAGGCTGGCCTGCTTCCTGCCCCAGCCTTACCCACTCTCCCCACTCCTCACCACTGATGTGGGCAAGCTGATCTCTCTGGTTTGCTGGGCTCTCACTTTCTGCCCAATGGCACCGAGTTAACTTCTTTCCATGCTTTACTCTGTGTCATTAGAAAGGGAAGCAATTCTCACTAACGCCATTTCTCAGAGGAGAAAACAGGCACAGGGATGTTCTATGACTTCCTCACAATCACAAAGCTACAAGTGGGAGCGGGGCTTTGAATGGAGGTCCACCCATGCTCCTGAAGTTGAGCCGTCCTCCAAGGAAAGGACAGCACTGTAAAAGCTCAGTGAATGGGGAAGAAGTATCTATACTAAGACCTGACCAGGCTGGAACCCTGATCTCCAACTTCCAGCCTCCAGAACTGGGAGAAACACAATTCTCTTCTTGATGAGCTCCCTAGGCTACGGTTCTTTGCTGAAATAGCCTGAACCGGACCAGGAGTGCTATTCCACCATCTGTGTCCTACTCCATCCTTCAGAAGGAAATCACTAAGCCCTCAGTGCCGTCTTTGTGGATGCTGCCCACCCTAGGCTGAGATGAGGCATAGGGTCTGGGTCTAAATAAAATGAGAAGCCACTGGAAGGTGCAATGTCAGAGCAGGAGGATGTCTGAATTTCATTTAATCCCAACCTTGTATAGTACTGCAGCATGAAAGACGAGGTACAGAACAAAAGTGCCTTTTCCTGAGATCATACTGTGGAACCCAGGCCCACTGGAGTTGTATTCCATGCTACCTCTCACCCCGTCTTGTAGTTCTTCCATCTCAAAGTATGTGCAATATCTACAGGGACCACAACACCATGAGTTTTTTAAGATTTATCTCAAACACACCTCATGAGTTCCCTAGGAAGGGTTATGATGCTAGCATAACTCCCATTGTACAAGGTGGGGAGAGCCCAAAACACCAAAGGAGTTCTCTAGGGTCTCACAACTGCTAAGATAAAGGCTGTTTGACCCAGCACTGG
>NW_022161409.1:0-16533 GCF_008728515.1 Papio anubis
TAAAGTACTCACACATTAATAAACTACAGCAGGCGAAACAAATGAGGTCACCCTCTGTGACATGGAAGGCCCTATGACCTATTCCACCTCTTCTAACACCAAGTGTGTGGTTTCTCTCACGCTCTCTGGCCACCAACTGTGTATTCTACAACTGAATTTAGGTCTGAAATTAGGGCAGACTGCACAGGTCAAGGTCTCAGACCCATGAGACGGCCCCCGCTTCACCAATGGCAAGTTTCAGGTCTCCCTTACTTCTGACCGACCACCTAAAAATCAGGCTTGCCATGTTCTTCTACTTAAGGTCAATAACTTGCCAGACTGGCTCATGGCACCCAGGGCAACACCTTTACCTACTGTCACCAGTTCACTATGAAGGACCTGTGAACAGCCAGATGAAGAGGTGCATTGCTCCAGGCCTGGGGGGCAGGGGGGGGGTTGCAAGTGCAAGTGCTTCTGTCCCTGGAGAGTGGGAATACTGCCCTCCCAGAACGTCAAGGTTTTCCCCAACCTGCAAGCTCTCCAACCCCCAGCATTTAGCGTTGGACTGCAACGAAATTTGACCTCCTGAGATCTCGTGACAGCCTTCTAACCTTTCGCGGTTTTTATTTAATTGTTCCTCATTAACTCAGATGCTTCCAGAATGGGCACCCGCTGAATGCAGTGGAAAGTGCCCTCCCGCTGGGCTCCTGGGAGAAGCTGCCGTTTCTCCCAGAGCTTCCTCACCGCTCCCAAGACGCAGCAGGGTTCTTGGGTGAAGTAACTGGCCGAAGGTCTTGTCTCCGCAGGGTATAGGGCTGGGGCGGCTCAAGGGCATAGCGGGGCTCCCTCCCATCAATGGCACCAGTTTGAGAGGGCAGGGGAGGCCAGCTTGAGCAGACTGCGCTGTCCGTGTGTAACTAGACCTGCAGAGAAAGTATTGGAGATAAGCAGGAGATGGTGTCTGTCCCTGCTGAGCTCAGGGCATGCCCTGAGAGGGCCTGTGCCTCTATGCAGCTGATCTGGGACTCAGACACAGGTCGCAGATGACTGCTGGGCTTTGGGCGTTGCCCACCGTCCGGCTCGGGAATGCCCCTTCCAGGCTCAAGGGTGCCGCTGGGCCCCCAGGCTGATTTTCGCCAGGACCGTGGAGGCCCTGTATGTGTCAGGGAAGGGAGGGGAGTTTGCCATATCCACGCTGGGTCAGCACTCAGCAAGTGTGTGGGAAGTCAGCCATTGAGTTCAGAAACTCGGTGGGACCAGCAGTGCAGGCTTGGGCATGACCTGTCCAGGGGCTCTTTCTCTGGAATTTCCTGCCATATCCTCCCTCATCCCAGGGCCCCTGTTCCCATATGCCAAGCTGGGCTCACAGGTTCCCTTGCCTCCATTCTGGTGTGGCTGGGTGTGCAGACCCCACAGCCAGATCAGCGTGCCAACGCCTTGGACCTGTTACTCTGTCAGCACTCCAGTATGATGAGCCCACCCCTAATGCCTGGGATCGAAGGCCTTGGGTTGCAGAAAGGTGGGAGTTCGACATCTAATTGCAAAGCAGTAGGGAAATGGGCGCTGGATGGGGTGGAGGAGTTTGTGTATCGACCCAGTGCAGACAGAGCTGACATGGGTACGTAGTGACATGGCCACCGTGGAAGGCAAAGCTAGGCTTCAGACCGAAGGGGTGGGGCTGGCTTCAACAATCCTCTGTTTCTTTAACTAGCAACTGCTGGCCACAGGGTGGGGGAGGCTGCTGAGACAGACAGGGATTTTTAATTAAACCCCTTTCTGGGACAGGGGACAGCTTCTGTAGGAAGGTGAGCACGTTATCTCAGGCAGCTGAGGCTGCAGTAATGGTGTCACCATTGACCGGAGTGGCTTATGAACAACAGGAATTTGTTTCTCACAGCTCCCAGAGGCTGGAAGGCAGGATCAGTGTCGCGCCCCCTGTGCCCTTCCACACATGACACCTTCTCTGGCCCCCCACACAATGGGAGGGTGAGGATAACTCTTCTTGAGGCACAAACCTACTTAAGTGTGGCTCCAGCCTGGGGAACTCATCACCAGACCTCTCCTGACAGCATCACATTGAGGGGTGGTGGACTTCAACCTGTGTTTTGGGGCAGGCAGGCAGTTTGTAACCGCCACCTCTTTTATTTCTGACTCAACATTGAGCTGCCTTCCAGGACAGCCTGTGACACCGAGCAAGGCCAGAGCCAGTCGCTGTACACATCGGGCCAGGGAGTGCCAGGGGTGGTGTGAGAACGGGTTTCTTAATCAATCGGAGCTGCTTTCTGGCAATGCACCATGCTATCCTGGCAACATTTGCTTTTCACCAAGAGTCGATGAGGCAGTGGGGCAGCAGGCGGTGCCAGCTTGGAAATTGATGGGCAGCAGAGAAGGCAGAGGCCACGACCTGGGGTGGTCAGCAGTGGTTCCTCCAGGCCTGACGCCATGATTGTGCAGAGACCAGCCGCATCGGGCCACAGTGTGGCTCATGTGTGCTGCATCATGGGGTTGCTTTCTATGGTAATGTTCCTGAACCCCATGCCCCCAATTGGGCCTGTACCGCAGAAATATGCCAAGGCTTTGCTGGAAGCCTGAGTTTCCGATGTAGGAATAGCATCATTTGACTCACATCAAAATACTTTGCAGTGAAGCTGCACCGTAACAGATTCTAGGCTTCCATTTGACGCGTTTTCACAATGCCTGAGTGTTACATGGTCTTGCTTGTTAAAAAGCACCAGATGAAAAAGGCTACCGGCTAATGGTATTCCTTTACATTAGCGACAGAGGGTGGCTTCCAGAAATTCAGCCTAACGAGGGTGTGTTTGTAAGCCGCCAAAAGGACCATCTCTCTGCTGGCTTAATGGACAAGCCCGGTATTGGTTTTGTTCTGAAAAGGATGATCATTTGGTAGAGTCGCTCCAAAATTATGTGGAAGGCATCCACGTGGTGCCTTGTTTTCCTGACATTCTGGGCATCACGAGCAATTATTCCTGCGCCTCAGCACCTGGCAGGAGACTTTTCCTGAACAACGCCTCTTTGTAGTGTGGAAGGGGGTCAGAGGACCCTGTCTTCATGGGAGCTTGCATCATGGGGACAGTGTCATGTCGGGCTCAGGGATCTTCCCAGAAAAACAGCTGCAGATTCCAGATGCACCTCTGACCCCTCCTCCCTGTTCCTCTCAAGGCCATGTCTGAATTCAAGGCTGTTCTCTCGTGAAGGGGTAAGTCATGCTGGGAAGTGTGCTTTGTCTTGGGGACGCACCATGGCACATCTGCCAGACAGTAGAGGCTTGATTTACATAATCCAGTGGAAAGGAGAAGGGCTTGGCTGTGGGATGTGTGATGGGAACAGACGAGCAGCCATGCAGGCTGGGTAATATCATGGGTCCGCTGTTTGTGCCACTTTGGGACCTTCAGAACCCTGCTCCCAAGTAGTGATGCATCATTCCACGCCCCAGCAGGCCAAGTCCTCAGGAAAATGCGCCAGTAGAAACCATGACCAGAAGGCAACGCACGACTGAGCCCGGTTAGGAACTTTGTGGTGATAAACACAGTCCTAACTGAGCTGAACACCAGAAAGAAACGAACCTTCCTCCGCTGGAAGGAAGAGGTGCTTGGCTATCCGCAGTGCCTGCCTGTTTGGGCGGTGATTACTGCAGGTCACATCGCTGGGTAGCCGTCCCGCACGCCCGCAAGTCCCAGGTTCCATGCCTGGTGATCTGGGATACCCACCTGAGGCCCTGCCTCGAGCTCCCTCTGTGAAAGGTAATAGTCGATCTATCCGTTGGAAGGGCTATGTGAGAATTAAACGACCTTGCAATGTAAGGGGCTGATATCTGCTCTTGGTGAGCAGAAGGATGACCAGGAGGTGTGACCTCAAGCCTCAACACTGTTCCAGAAAGAGTTAAAGACAATTCCCACGATCTAAGCTATTAATAGTCGAGCACACGAGAGTGCAGATTCCTTCTTTCTAATCAGAAATTTGAATCCTGGCCAGTGACTACTGTACTGGATTGAGTAAATTTGTAGGATTTGTTGTTAATGGTAAAGTAGTCTACAAAAACAGAAACAGTCTGAAGGAGTTTGAGAGGGTGTGGGCTCAGCTGCAACTCTCTCTCCCAAGGCCGTTGGTCAACAACATTCCAGCCTGTGGCAAGACAGAAGCAGTGAAGAAAAATGTCGGACAAACATTTGGTGTTTGTACACTGAAATCCTAAATGTTTTGGCATGTTTCAGCTAATAATTCATTGAAATGATTATGCTGACCATTTCATAACCTGTTTACTGCTCTCCTTGCTCCAAATTGCATCCCTTTGTGACAAATTTTTACACTTGGCTCATTTTTCAATTAGTTTAAGGTTCACCCCAAGGAAGGATAAACGTGTGCTGTTTGTTTGTTGATTTGACTGAGACAGCTAATGCTAAATATGTTCTCTGTTCCTGAATGTTGACGGTGATGGTGTCATTTAAGTCTTCTTTTTCCCTGAGTCAGCAAAATATTCCGTGTTACTTGAGCAGAACTTGCCTACTAGTGTTATGGAGGGTATAAAAGCAAATGGCATAAGTTTCTGCCTTCAGAGGATTGGAAATCTCAGTCGGTATGACAGCATGGATGGTATGACAGCATGGATGGGGAGCCGCTCAGTTTGCAGCTTTAAAAACATGTTGAATCTTTCCTCTGCCACTTTTGATGAGAGACCCTGAGCAAATATTTCCCACAAAGCATCAGGCTCTTCATTCTGGCATGACATGGAAGCAAAAACAGCAATCTTGGACAAAATTGTGATGACTACAGAGATCGCAGTACCTAACCTCTTTATTTACCTCCTGATAGAAGATATTGTATCCATCCCATTTGAGAGCTGGTGGTGATCAATTCTATCCTGTGAGATTCAAGTATAGCCATATCTGAATCCCCATCTTCACAGGTGAGGAAGACCCAGCAGCCCTGCTACAATGTCTTCTGGAAACCGGATTTTGTTTGAAGGGTGAACTGACTCCAAGTTTCTTCCTTCTTGTTTTCATGTATTGTCCTTCCCCACGGTTCCTCCTGGGAGCTCTGCCTCCCACCTACATTAACCTGATAACAGCCAGCTATGTTTTCTAGAATTCCCCTAAACTGACTCAAGCCAAATACTGAATACAGTAGATTGGGAGGGTTCATTAAATCTCGATAAAGCATCCTAAAGAAGGAAAGGGTCTTAAAGGGTCTTCAGCCATCCCACCCTGGAGAAGGTTGCTGATTGTCTCTTCTCCTCGGGCAGTCTTGTTACTATGCATCACTTCTTTTGTTTGTTTGTTTCCTGAGATGAAGTCTCGTTCTGTCACTCAGGCTGGAGTGCAGTGTCATGATCTTGGCTCACTGCAACCTCCATCTCCTGGGTTCAAGTGAGTCTCCTGCCTCAGCCTCCCGAGTAGCTGGACTACAGGTATGTGCCACCACACCCAGCTAATGTTTCACAATATTGGTCAGACTGGTCTTGAACTCTCATCCACGTTGGCTTCCCAAAGTGCTGGGATTACAGGCATGAGTCACTGCACCCGGCCTGCATCACTTTTTATGCCTCGTCTTCATCCTTACAGCCTCCTTCCTAGCCTCCCAACTCCCAACCCGAGTAAGGACTGCCAACTGTCCATTCATGCAACACAGCTTAGTTCCCCTTCTTCTCCTCCCCACCATGCCCTATGGGCTGCTTTTCTACAACCAGAATGGAGACCCAGGGAGCTCTGCTAAACTAAGACAGTTGTCACCCCTGCTAAATATTAAGATAAAGAAGGACCATGATAAATTCTATTGGCTAAGAGAAGAACGTTCTCCAGGTTGCCGTAGGACAAGACAGGAGGTGACAGAATCTGCAGCCATTTGGTCGAATATGTGATATGTGAGTCATTCTGAGGAATAATGCTAAAAATTCTGTAGTCAGATCTTGGAAAAATGATATTTCCAGTAGAGGAAGAATAATGTAACAAAAACCCAGGCAGAAAAACAAATAAAAGTGTGTGAGAAGAACAATAATGTGATGTGAATGAAGGTTCAAGTCGAGTGAGAAATGGCTGTGAGATGCAGAAAGGAAAATACCACGGAAGACTGAACATCAGTTATTAAGTGATTTAGGTGATCTGCCTGCAGTGCAAATATTTTGGGCTCCTGAAGTGAAGTCATCAAAAGGTTTACGTCTGTAATGGAGGATTGGTCTAGATAGCCTCTCGATCCCACTCGGGTTTTGAGATCCTTGATTCCAGGTCACACTCATGTTCTGGAGGGCAGTTCTGCAGTGTCATCATGAAGGAAGGATTCCAGGAGGCTGGGAACACATTAGCGACATTCAGGTGACCACATCAAGAGATCAAGGTAACAAGAGCCTGAACTAAAAGGAATGGAAAAATAAGGAAGGAGAAAGAAGAAATGGTAACTGATTAGAAACGAGCATAAGTAGAGAAAAAGGGGGAACGTAGATTCCAAGTAATAAACAGTATGTTAAAAGTTATAGTCCCATGACTTGCATAAACAGTATCTAAGAGTCATTTTAAAAAGAAGAGCAAACTTCCAAGTTCCACTGCAAGACATCAGCATCTCTGTGGGAGGAATTGGGAAAAGGGAATGAAGAGGTCTGTTCAACTTTTAGACAATAAATGAATTGAATTGCATGAGGACAACAACAACGTGAAGATATTTGCAATCAGGAGCTCTGCTTTCTTTTTGGCCCATATGGTATTTAATCCTTCATCATCATTATCATCCTTTCTCTAATGGCTTTGAACTCTTTATTCAAAATCCAATTGCGTGTATGTAACATGTTTGTGATTATTACTAACTTCCCAGGCAGGTTTCCCTTCTACTATACCAATACCACACTATCTTCTTGATAGTTCAGGTAAGTCTCACCGTTTTATTCCAAGTTAATCTTAGCTCTTTTGGGTTCTTTAAATTTGTGACACATTTGGAACTTAGTTCATTTCTACTGAAAAATAAAAATAAAAATAAAATCATGCTGGGATTTTGATTGGAATTGTATTAAACCTCTAATTCATAAGGGCAGAATCCGACATCTTAACAATATTGAGCCTAAGCTGATCCATGAAACATAGTATATCACTTCATTTATTTAGTCTTTGTCTCGGCATCATCAAGCCTGCTTTTTCAGTGTATAGATCTTACACCTCTTTTGTCAGATTTAGTCTGAAGTATTTCGTGTTTTGATGTGCTATAAATAATATTGCTTTGTAAATTTCCATTTCCAATTATTTCTTTGCCAGTGTATAAAGAGATAAATATTGCTTATGTGTTTAGTATTTGTATCTTGCAAACTCTTCCAAACTCACTTATTAGTAAGTAATTTACTATTATTATTTTAGTGGCTTTTTGGTGATTTTAGGGATTTTTCTCCACAGGTAGATCGAAATACCTGCAGATACAGATAGTTTTAAATCTTATTTTCTAATAAGGGTGCATTTTATATATTGCAACTTGCCTTTATTGCACTGACTAGACTCGAAAAAAATGCTGAAAAGCAGTGACAAAAAAGTCATCAGGTGGGATGGTAAATACAGCCCTTGTTCTTCCATTTTGACCTGAAGCAATCTAACGTGATCATTTTCTCATTTGATTTTGTAGACTTTTTGTTTCCTTTTTTCCTTTATTTTTTAAAAATACACTATCTTTTAGGCAGTTTCATGTTCACAGAAAAATTGAGGGAAAGGTGCAGAGAGTCCTTCTATATGCCTTCCCTTCCCCCACATGCACAGCCTCCCCAACTAACAACACTCCTGCCCAGAAGGAGCATTTGTAATCATTGAAGGACCTACGTTGACATATTGTCACCCAGAGTCCACAGTTTACATGAGGGCTCCGGGTCTTGGTGCTGGTTCTATGGGTTTGGTTAAAGTCATGACATGTATCCACCATGATAGCATCAGACAGAGCAGCTGCACTAAATCCTAAAATCTCCTGTTTCACATCATCTCTCCCTCTCTTCCCAAAGTGCACCTGGGGAACCACAGATACTTTCTACCCATACTCTGGCCTTTTTCAGAATGTCCTTGCTGAAGCCAGTATTTAGTCTTTTCCCATGGGCCTCTTTTGTGTAGCCGCAGTGCATGTTTAAGTTCCTAGTGTCTTTTCTGCATGGCTTGACAGGTCACTTCCTTTCAGTGCTAGCATATTCCATTTGTTTGGATATATCACAGGTTATTTATCTAATTACCTAGTGAAGAACATTTGGTTTCTTCTTAAGCAACCCAAGTTTGAGCAATTATGAATAAAGCTGCAATAAAAATTAGCAACAGAATAAAGCTTCTCTATAACTGTCCATGCAGGTTTTTCAGAACACAAGTTTTCAACCTCACAACACCGAAGAGTGCAAGAAGGATCACATGTTGTTATATCTCAGGCTCCATCAATGATACAATTGATATTAATACAAAATGGCACGATATACCCCTGGAATATTCATATAACCATAAAGCCGGGTTCCTGTCCTTTATAGGACATGGATGGAAGCTTAAGCCATCAGTCTCAGCAAACTAAAAACAGAAACCCAAACACATGTTCTCACCCATAAGTGGGAGCTGAATAATGAGAGAGACTACATGGACACAGGGGAACTACACACACCGGGCCTGTTGGGGGTGGGAAGTAAGAGAGGGGAGAGCATTAGGGACAAATGCCATGCATGCAGGGCTTAAAAACCTATGATGGGTTGACAGGCAGTAAACCACCAGGCATGGCACATTACATGTATATCTACAACAGACCCCACATGTATCCAAGAACTTAAAATTTAAAAATGAAAACTAGGGAGTATAGTTTGGTAAGACAATGTGATAATTTTACAAACAGAAAACACGTCATACCCACTTCCCCACCCTCCTCAAGTGCTTTCAACAATCCTACTGCTGCTATTAAGAGAAGCATCTAACATCATCTCAGCCCCTGCCTGCCTGTCTGCATTTTGTCTTGTGCTAATTTTCTCCTGCAAGCATTTCCTACTGTAAAAATGAGCTTCCCTGCTACAAGAGGCATTCTCAGAATGCTAATTCCCCCATCTCTGTTTAGACCGGTGTCCTTGCCATTCCACCCCCTCAACACCAACCTCTACTTCTCCTTCCAGACTGCAAGGGGATCATGCCTTCCAGAATGCATCGGTTTTCTACCTCTCTATCCCGATACGCCGCAGATTCTTTTTACAGCATAAATTTAGAGAACTCGCCTTTCTTGGTAGCGCTTCAGTTCTTCATCAGAAACCCATTAGAGGACTGTCATTAGCTACTCATTTCCATCAGTTGCAGGGTTCATGAGGCAGCAAATGGCTCATGGGTGAACCATGGTATTCCTTTAAAGTGACTATCCATGTGGTTAAAGCATTGCAGTTTCCAGCCAGAGTGCCGGGGCCCTGTTCCAAACAAAGCTAGAAGCTTGACTTTGGGAAGAATGAAAGTAGATAACATCTCCAAAGTGCTTAAGACCCCATAGCATGAGGCAGAAAAGAAAGGAAGAAGGAGGCAGAGCTGAAGGATGAATATCTATACACAGAGTAGTGAGTTCCAGAAATGCTGGGTTTTCACGTGTTTTTATTTACTTCCTATCTGTGTTTCCATCTCTATGTAGCGTGACTCTCGTAATCCCTTTCTATTTCTACATTTCTTTACTGACCAGGACACAGGTGGTGCATTGGACACACTACTAACCAGCATACCTTCTTGGACTTGGTAAGAAAATGTAGAGAAACAATCTAGAAATCGTATCTCAGAAGAAAAATAAAAATATGAGGAATAAATATGGGGAAAAATTAATGCTTGTGACAACTTCAACATATTTAGTATCTCTGGACCTAAAATTTTGCATCAGGATTCCCTACACTTTCTTTCTTTTTACATTACTCTGTGTGTGTGTATTCACAGAATTACAAAAATGTTGTTAGAATAATGCTACCACAGGGGAGAAAATGTAACTTTTCTTTCCACCCTTTCTTAGCTTCATTATTAAATTTATAAAAGACAGATGAACCCCCAAAAAAGCAAATGGAGGCTTATTAGCATGTATATTTCATATATACATGGGAGATACACGGCAAATGAGGGAATCTCGGAGACAGCTCAGACCTTTCTTTTATATAACATCTTCAACAAGGATAATAAATGTTTATAGAAGTGCCAAGACAAAGTAAAAGGACTTTGGGTCATTGGGGGCAACAAATTGTGGGAAGGCCAACAAATGATAGATTTTTGTGTAAATTCCTCTGGTGCTGTTTCCTGAATGATAAGGGTCTGAAGTTGTCTGCAGAGATTGACCTGCGTCCTTTCTGGCAGAGAGGGGAGAAAGGGCACTTTTGTCTTTGTATAATATGATTATGTTGTGTGCTTTTCAGAAACTAGAGGAAAGGCCAGAGGGCTTCTTAATTGCCTTCAGCTCAAAATATTTTAGCATGGCGTGTTGTATTCTCTGCACTGTTCCTGCTGCAGATATCTCTAAAGGCATCAGTCACATCCACAGCACTACTTGTGGGGAAATATTGAGCAGAACTGGAATCGAATGTGTAATTCAGCCCCACAGTGTCTCTGAGCCACAGGACAGAGAGAACTGCCCGGGAGTCAAAGCAGACACTGAGCAGCTGACATTCTAAGAGTCTCCTTCCAGTAGATCAGCACATAAACTCAAGTTCTTTTCACAGATTTGTGTTTCTTTTGTGGGGAAAAACATAACCCTGTAGCTAAAATGTCTACTTCACAGTGCAAGAAAACATCTGACGCCTTAGCCAGAAGCAGCACAGACCCAGGCAGCCTGGTGATGTCCAGTGGGGACAGCCCACAAGATCCATCAGCATGTGGCCCTGCGAGCCGCCACCAGTAACATATGTTTACATGCTAATGAATGTCAGGCTCATTTAGAACAAATTTGCATCCATCAGAGTCAAACAGCGAGCAGAGCAGCACATTTTCCTGTGTGTCAGTGGCCCCTGAGATACCAGGGAGAACTTGAATTGCCTGACCCCTTCAACTTCCAAGCATCCCAGAGGGAAAATGCAGACCCCAGGAAAGGACTGTGTGCTGGAAACTATTTGAATTTACAGGATAAACCGGAGTAGTCTTAGACCTGAATCTGCAGCACTTCTCTGAGGGTGGGGATACCTAGGGGTGGGAAGGAATGTGCTGCCTTTCTAAAAACCTTCCTTCTATGTAGAGAGGGTGGGGAAACCCAGAGGAGGGTGGAGGTGAGCCATGGCAGTGAAACTTCCTTCTAAGGGAGGGTGGGGAACCCAGGGTGTTGAGGTGAGCCATGCTGGTAGGAGCCTCCCCTAAGGGGTGGGTGGGGGAGACCAGGGTGTGGGAGGGAGTTTTGGCAGGATCTTCTTCTGGTGGACAAAGTGTGTATTGCTGACCCACGCTGAGTCTCAGCTTGCTCAACCAGATGGGAGCAAGTCACTTTGATGATTCTAAGTGTCCTCATCTGCCCAAAAGTGGATGGTTTGGTTCTGAGTGAGATTTAAAGTCACTCCAGTTGCAAAATGTGTGACTTGTAGATGCCAGGAATGACTCATTTCACTTTGGCAATAATTGCACACACATAGCCAGGCTTCTCTTTTGATCAGTCAGGAGGCCTCCATAAGATCTCTATTTATGCAGCAAAAAGGTGATGAAAAGGAATAACTGCAGGATTCTTGAGACTGCAGGTAGCTCAAGGGAAGGAGAATAGTGACTCCCTAGGACGCGGGCAAGGGAGGCCTGGGGAGGCTGCTACACCGTGACAGGCATTATAAGAGGAGTGAGGACAGCTCCTCTCCTCCTCCACCCCACCAGTTGCTGCCAGCAATGAATCCAACCAGCAGCCCCAGGTGCCAGGCCAGTCTCCCAGAGTCAGGTTTCAGAAGGAAGCCAGGCACATGGAGAAGCCAATTAGTCCCCATCACCACACTATGGGCGTGGTAAGAATTTTATTGAAATACTTTAAAAACCACCAACAACTTCCCTGGTCCCCCAACCAGCCCCCTCAAGCATGATCTTCCACCTTTTTCCAACCACTGAAGCCGGGCCGCCAGGGTGCACACAGGTGGGGCTGCCTGCCTACCCAGGCTCAGCCCGAGACCTCCCCAACCCCGGAGGTCTGGGGTCCCCTCCCTCTCCCTGCAGCAAATTGGTTCTCTCTGTCAAATGACTACTTCATCCTCCCACAACACAGAGAATTCTAAGAGACGGATTTTGGTGGGGACAGCCAAACCATATTCAAAGGGGGACCTGGGGCTCTCTATGGGGCTCTGGCATGAGCTAGCACACAGGTTATGTAAGACCCCATCTGTCAGGTTTCACGGCTACCCAAGACTTTGGGTTGTAGGTCCCAACCCAGGACCTCAGAATGCGCTCAAGGAGATAGGGCCTTAAAGAGGTGATGAAGGTAACGAAGGCTAGGACTGATGCCCTTGTATGGAAGAGATCAGATTGCCAGATGACCAGAGTGACAACCTCACAAGGACACAAGAGAAGATGCCATCTGAAAGTCAAGAAAGAGGTCTTAGGGAGGAGCCAGCCCTGAACCCACCTCGACCTTAGACCTGCAGACTCCAGAACTGTGGTGGCATCTTGTTTTTCACAAAACTGCCTGTTGTAGTAGCCCAACCAGAGCCATGCCTTCACCTTTTGTCTCCTCAGAAGCCCCACTGTTTTTATGTTCTGGATTTTAGGAGTCTGACGACCAGTATGTGCTAAAGTTAGAGAAGGAATTACTGCGTGTAAGAGAGCCCTGCATCTCTGAGCGGGGACACCAAGCAGCCCATGAGATATTGGGTGTAGTATCATCCTCTCTTCCTAGACATAGAACAACATCACAGAGGGTGTGTCACATTCCCCAAGTGCTATTTGGGAGCAAGGCAGCATCTTCTTCCCCTCTCGATATATGCATAATAATATCCTGCTGTGGCTGTACATCCTGTGAGTGACATGTAATGTCATTGTTCTCAATGTGGATATTGGAGTATAGTGTCAGGGGATGGTATACTCATCTTCTTTGCTACCCAGAATAATATCCTTTCCCCCAGGATTGTAGGCAAAATATCAGGATTTTATAACCCAAAGATATAAGGTGTATTATCATCATCTCTCCCACCATGCTAGAGGTTAGGGAATTTTACATCACAGATACACATACTGCTTGTGATATTGGGAGTCATATCATCCTCTCCATCATGGATATTAAGAAACAATATTACAAAGGAGTGCCACCCCCTCTGCCATTGAGTAATATGCCTCCCTTCGGGATTAGTTAACACATTGCAGGAGGTGTGTGCATAACCCCGCGTTATTGGGAGTACATCATCCCTCTCCCCTGGGCAGAGCAAGGAAACAATATCGCCAGGAGGATGCAAATTCCCTTTGTACTGGAGTCGATCATCCTCTTCACCAGAATATAAGGGAACAAGACGACCGAACTGATGTACACCCACTGCCATAGTTTCTGGCGAACAGACATCTCTACCCCTGGCTGTTAGGAATAACATCATGCGAGGGGTACACTTTCTTCAGATATTGAGTACACATCCTCTCCTCCACCGGATATCAGAATAAGTCTAATATCATTATTTAATAATAGAACATATAAAAATTAAGAGTAACTTGATGGTTAATAATCACAATAAAGAGGAGTAAAAATACTAGTTAAAATAACGATTAGTATTTAATAATCAATAGTAATATCACTATTAATAATATGACATCAGCAATTAATGTTACTTAAATCAATACTAAGATGCTGGTAATAAAATAACAATATTAACAATTATTTTAAGCATGCATAATCATATATTTAAAATAATTATCCATAATAATGGTATCCTATTAATAGTATCATTGATAATTGTTAATATCGATCATGGATGTTTAATAATCATATTATTACTCCTAATACCGCAGGGGTTGTACACCTACCTGTGATGTTGTTCCTAATATCCAGGGATAGAGAGCATGGGATGTTGTTCCTAATTATCAAGGAGGGGAGAGTGTAATATTACTCCCAATATGGCAGGGTGTGTACATTCCCCCCAAGGGATTGTTCTTGCCATTCAAAACAAGAGAGGATGACATGACTCCAGATATCGAAGAAAGTGCAAACCCACGTGTGATATTCTTTCTAATATCCAGAAAGGAAGAAGAGGATAGTTATCCTCATACAGCAGGAGGGGTACACTCTCACGCTGATATTTTTCCAAATATGCAAGGGGTAAAGAGGATAATTGCATTCCCAATATCGCACCAAGGGTTGCACACCCCATGTGAGATGATCCTTCATGTTTCAAGGCGGGAGGGATGATATTATTACATATATGGCAGAAAGTGTGCACCCCCAAGGGATATTGTTCCCATGATCCTAGAGGGAAGGGGATGATATTACTTTAAATATTACAGAAGGTGTACACGCCCCCAGTGATATTGTTTCTACTTTCCATGTGGGAGAGGAGGATATGACACCCAATAATTCAGGGAGTAGAAGCAATCCTGGGATATTCTTCTTAACATTCAGGGAGGAAGAGGATGATATTACTCCCAGTACAGACGGGTGTACACCCTCTGGTAGTGTACACACTGAGGGTATACACCCATCTGTGAAAGAGTTCATAATTTCCAGAGGGGGAGATGATATTACTCACCATATCATAAACAGGCTGAGTCCACCATGGCCCCTAATAGCCAGCGGGTGGAGAAGGGGTGGCTATTAGTCCCCACCTTGTGGGGGGTGCCTCACTGGCTCCTCAACTCTGCCAAGCCTCCACCCGTCGAGTCTGGCCTGGATTCTCACACGCCTGCACAGCCTTCATCTGGTTCATAACTCAGCTCACAAAGGCCCCAGTACCGCGGCAAGGACGGCGGTGGTCACACCTGTGGCCATTTATCCTCCCTGCATCTAGCTCCTCTCCCTGAGGCAACAGCACCTCTGAAGTCACAGTCTGGCCTCCCAACTCTCCCCTCCCGGGCCTCTTGGCGTGTTGCTCTGCTGCACACACCTCAGCAAATACTGCTGATTAGCCCGAATCACCCAGAAATCTCTTAACCTTGATTCTGACTGCTTTTGTAATTTGTAATATTTGTACTTCTGGTCTGATTTGAGGAACAACAAATTTCAAAATTAGAGAAGATGTGGTTTTTATTCTCTCCTTTCTACTTGCAACCTTGAAAATTCAAGTAGCAGCAAGGGTTTGTTGAAAGTAACTTCCACCAAATAGAATCTATTACAAATGTACTACATTGTGTCAAATAACCACATAGATGTAAAATAGAGATGCAGACACAGATATAAAATCCAATGGTTAAACCAAATTGAGAAATGCTTGCCAGTTTGATAGGACTTCTAAAACTTGACAAAAATGTTGGCTAAGGGATACAAGATGTTATGAGATGAGTGAGATGCTTGGCCTAGAACCACAGGCTCTCTCCTCTTTACAGCAGAAAATCCATAAGGAAGTCAAATCTGAAAGAATCGGGTACCATTGAATATCATAATCAGTCGTCCTTCCCATCCCTGGGCCAGCTGCGGTGACTGGTGGGCCAGTCATTCACCAACATCCATCATCCATCCTCCAGGCCATGGCTACACTTTACTCCCAGGCTCCCTGTCATTATGTAGATTAGGTAAATCATGGCCACTCTCACCTTAAGCCTACCCC
The DNA here is from genome assembly GCF_008728515.1 of Papio anubis. Lineage (NCBI taxonomy): Eukaryota > Metazoa > Chordata > Mammalia > Primates > Cercopithecidae > Papio > Papio anubis. The sequence goes on from NW_022161409.1 coordinate 15,623, forward strand.
CGCCAGCGTGGCAATCACCCAGTCCCAACCACAGCAAAGACAGCCGTGTCCGTGGGAACGCAGAGCAGGGGTCTGAAAGGAACCTGGATCCCTGAATACCTCATGGAGCAGTCACCAGCCTGGAACATCCTCCCTGATGGGTTTGCAAGAGAGAAAAACTCCTTGGTTCCTCAAGCTACAATACTGCAGAGTCTCAGGTCACAGCATCCTTACCTACCCTGGTCAGGAACCGTTCATGCTCATCAAGACATGAGAACAAAACTGCAGTGGCACAGTCACACACAACGCAGACCACCTGCTGCTCACATTCATCGTATTAACACCAAAAAGCCACCGTGGTGGATATCCTGGATGTGGACACTCGGCGGCTTTTTGCTGGAGACGTGCTTTGTGCATTTATCGCACGACCATCTTGGCGTCAGGAGGGGCTGTGCAGATGGCAGCTGTGCACGTCACAGGGAGTCTCACTCGCTGGACTCTCAGCCAGCTCCCACTATCAGTGCCCGCAGACTCCTCTCCTCCGGGAGCACATGCTTGGACGCCACAGTGGCCTGTGGATCCACACAACAGCACTGTGTGCCCCAGGAGCTTAGAAAGTACCACTGCATCAATGCCTCCACAGGTGAGGCCGGGGGCAGAAGCCAACCTCAAGCAGTTACGGTCCTCCGTGGGGCTGGCGTCCAGGCAGGAAGGCGGCTCAGCGGCTCTCCTCTCACTGTGGAACTTCCTAGGTCCCCACATGAACAGAACCTAAATAACACGCAACCAACAACAGGAACGAGAATACGACCAGCAGCTTCTGAGATGAGCAAGCTGGACTGATCATGAGACACCTGACGGGGACGGTGCCAGAGCCCCTCCCAGTAACCTGTGAGGACAGCGCTGCCAGCATCTTCCTAAAACCAGCCCAA
>NW_022161410.1:0-16526 GCF_008728515.1 Papio anubis
CTGGAAAGAAGCTTTCTGAGAAACTGCTTTGTGATGTGTGACTTCCACTCCCAGAATTACATCTGTATTTCGTGGATCTCTTCGCGAGCCTTATTTCTGTGGAATCTGAGAACAGAAATTTCGGATCCCATTGACTACTACAGGGCCAAAGGAAATATTCTCCCATAAGAAAGACAAAGAGGCTTTCTGAGAAACTTCTTTGTGTTCTATGAAATCATCTCACAGAGATACAGCTTTTCTCTCAAGAAGCCTTTCGCTAAGACAGTTCTTATGGAGTTTGCAAAGTGATATTTGGAAGCCCATAGAGGGCTACGGTGAGAAAGGAAATATCCTCAGATGAAATCTGTAAAGAAGCTTTCAAAGAAACTGCTTAGTGTTCTGTTAATTCAGCTCACAGACTTACAGCTATCCCCGCAAAAAGGCGCTCGCTAAGCCTGTTCTTGTGGAGTTCGCAAAGTGAGATTTGGAAGCCCGTAGAGGGCTATGGTGAAAAAGAAAATATACTCCGAGAAAAAGAGGGAAGAATTTTTTTGAGAAACTGCTTTGTGATGTGTGACTTCCACTCACAGTGTTACATCTGTATTTCGTGGATCTCTTTGCTAGCCTTATTTCTGTGGAATCTGAGAACAGATAATTCGGATACCTATGAAGACTATAGGGCCAAAGGAAATATCCTCCGATAACAGGGAGAAAGAAGCTTTCTGAGAAACGTCTTTGTGTTCTATGAAATCATCTCACAGAGTTACAGCTTTCCCCTCAAGAAGACTTTCGCTAAGAGGGTTCTTGCGGAATATGCAAAGTGATATTTGGAATCTCAGAGAGGACTATGGTGAAAAGGGAAATATCCTAGGATGAAATCTGGAAAGAATATTTCTTAGAAACTGCTTAGTGTTCTGTGAATTCATCTCACAGAGTTTCGGCTTTCCCCTCAAGGAGTTGCTCGCTAAGCCTGTTCTTGTGGAATTCGCAAAGTGATATTTGGAAGCCCATAAAGGGCTATGGTGAGAAAGAAAATATCCTCCGAGAAAAAGTGGAAAGAAGCTTTCTGAGAAACTGCTTTGTGATGTGTGACTTCCACTCACAGAGTTACATCATCTGTATTTCGTGGATCCTTTTGCTAGCCTTATTTCTGTGGAATCTGAGAACAGGTATTTCGGATCCCTTTGAAGACTATAGGGCCAAGGAAATATCCTCTGATATGTGCAGCAAGAGAAAGCTTCCTGACAAACTTCTTAGTGTTCTGTGGAGATCATCTCACAGAGTTACAGCTCCCTCAGAAGCCTTTCATGAACAGTTCTTGTGGAATTTTACAAAGTGATATTTGGAAGTATAGAGGGCTATGGTGAAAAAGGAAATATCTCAGATGAAATCTGGAAAAGCTTTCTGAGAAACTGCTTAGTGTTCTGTGAATTCATCTCACAGATTTACAGCTTTCCCAAAAGAAACCACTGCAGCTAAGCACCATTTCTTGTGGGAATCGCCAAAGTGATTTTTAAGTCCATAGGGCTATGGTGAAAAACAAGAGCTCGAGAAAAGCTGGAAAACTTTGGCTGCGCGTGTGTGACTTCCACTCACAGAGTTACATCTGTATTTCGTGGATCTCTTTGCTAGCCTTATTTCTGTGGAATCTGAGAACAGATAAAATAAGTATCCTTTGAGACTATAGGAAGCGAAAGGAAATATCCTCGATAACAAAGAAAGAAGCTTTCGAGAAACTTCTTTGTGTTCATAAAATCATCTCACAGTTACAGCTTTCCCCTCGAAGGCTTTCGCTGAGACAGTTCTTCTGGAATTTGCAAAGTGGTATTTGTAAGCCCGTAGAGGGCTACGGTGAAAAAGGAAATATCCTCAGATGAAATGTGGAAAGAAGCTTTCTGAGAAACTGCTTAGTGTTCTGTTAATTCAACTCACAGAGTTACAGCTCTCCCCTCAAGAAACCGCTCGCTAAGCCTGTTCTTGTGGAATTCGCAAAGTGATATTTGGAAGCCCGTAGAAGGCTGTGGTGAAAAAGAAAATATCCTCCGAGAAAAAGTGGACAGAAGCTTTCTGAGAAACTGCTTTGTGATGTGTGACTTCCACTCACAGAGTTACATCTGTATTTCGTGGATCTCTTTGCTAGCCTTATTTCTTTGGAATCTGAGAACAGATATTTCGGATCCCTTTGAAGACTATAGGGCCAAAGGAAATATCATCCAATAAGAAAGAAAAAGAAGCTTTCTGAGAAACTTCTATGTGTTCTGTGAAATCATCTCAGAGAGTTACAGCTTTCCCCTTAAGAAGCCTTTCGCTAAGACAGTTCCTGTGGAATTTGCAAAGTGATATTAGGAAGCCCATAGAGGGCTATGGTGAAAAAGGAAATATCCTCAGATGAAATCTGGAAAGAAGCTTTCTGAGAAACTGCTTAGTGTTCTCTTATTTCCTCTCACAGATTTACAGCTTTCCGCTGAAGAAGCCGCTCACTAAGCCTGTTCTTGTGGAATTGGCAAAGTGATATTTGGAAACCCATAGAGGGTTGTGGTGAAAAATAAAATATCCTCCGAGAAAAACTGGAAAGAATATTTCTGAGAAACTGCTTTGTGACGTGTGACTTCAACTCACAGAGTTACATCTGTATTTCGTGGATCTCTTTGCTAGCCTTATTTCTGTGGAATCTGAGAAAAGATATTTCGGATCCCTTTGAAGACTCTAGAGCCAAAGGAAATATCCTCCGATCACAACAAGAAAGAAGCTTTCTGAGAAACTTCTTTGTGTTCTGTGAAATCATCTCACAGAGTTACGGCTTTTCCCTCAAGAAACCTTTCACTAAGAGAGTTCTTGTGGAATTTGCAAAGTGATATTTGGAAGCCCATAGAGGGCTATGGTGAAAAAGGAAATATCGTCAGATGAAATATGGAAAGAAGCTTTCCGAGAAACTTCTTAGTGTTCTGTGATTTCATCTCACAGAGTTACAGCTTTCTCCTCAAGAAGCCACTCGCTAAGCCTGTGCTTGTGGAATTCGCAAAGTGATACTTGGAAGCCCTTAGAGGCCTTGGTGGAAAAGAAAATATCCTCCGAGAAAAACTGGAAAGAAGATTTCTGAGAAACTTCTTTGTGTTCTATGAAATCATCTCACAGAGTAACAGCTTTCCCCTCAAGAAGATTTTCCCTAACACAGTTCTTGTGGAATATGCAAAGTGATATTTGGAAGCCCGTAGAGGGCTATGCTGAAAAAGGAAATATCCTCAGATGAAATCTGGAAAGAAGCTTTATGACTAACTGCTTAGTGTTCTGTGAGTTCAAATCACGGAGTTTCAGCTTTCCCTTCAAGAAGCCGCTCGCTAAGCCTGTTATTGTGGTATTCGCAAACTGATATTTGGAAGCCGATAGAGGGCTATGGTGAAAAAGGAAATATCCACCCAGAAAAACTGGAAAGAGGCTTTCTGAGAAACTGCTTTGTGATGTGCGCCTTCCACTCACACAGTTACATCTGTATTTCGTGGATGTCTTTGCTAGCCTTGTTTCTGTGGAATCTGAGAACAGATATTTCGGATCCCTTTGAAGGCAATAGGGCCAAAGGAAATATCCTCCGATAACAAAGAGAAAGAAGCTTTCTGTGAAACTTCTTTATGTTCTGTGGAATCATCTCAGAGAGTTACAGCTTTCCCCTCAAGATGCCGTCCGCTAAGACACTTCTTGTGGAATTTGCAAAGTGATATTTGGAAGCCCATACAGGGCTATGGTGAAAAAGGAAATATCCTCAGATGAAATCTGGAAAGAAGCTTTCTGAGAAACTGCTCTGTGATGTGTGACTTCCACTCACATAGTTACATCTGTATTTCGTGGATCTCTTTGATAGCCTTATTTCTGGGGAATCTGAGACCACATTTCGGATCCCTTTGAAGACTATAGGGCCAAAGGAAATATCCTCCGATAACAAAGAGAAAGAAGCTTTCTGAGAAACTTCTTTGTGTTCTGTGAAATCATCTCACAGAGTTACAACTTTCCCCTCAAGAAGCCTTTCTCTAAGACAGTTCTTGAGGAATTTGCAAAGTCGTATTTGGAAGCCCATAGAGCGCTATGCTGAAAAAGGAAATATCCCCAGATGAAATGTTGAAAGAAGCTTTCTGGGAAACTGCTTAGGGTTCTGTGAATTCATCTCACAGAGTTACAGCTTTCCACTCAAGAAGCCGTTCGCTTAGCCTGTTCTTGTGTAATTCGCAAAGTGATATTTGGAAGCCCATAGAGGGCTATGGTGAAAAAGAAAATATCCTCCGAGAAAAACTGGAAAGAAGCATTCTGAGAAACTGCTTTGTGATGTCTGATTTCCATTCACAGAGTTACATCTGTATTTGGTGGATATTTTTGCTAGCCTTATTTCTGTGGAATCTGAGAACAGATATTTCAGATCCCTTTGAAGACTATAGGGCCAAAGGAAATATCCTCCGAAAACAAAGAGAAAGACGCTTTCTGAGAAACTTCTTTGTGTCCTGTGAAATCATCTCACAGAGTTACAGCTTTCCCCTCAAGAAGCCTTTCGCTAAGACAGTTCTTGTGGAATTTGCAACATGATATTTGGAAGCCCATAAAGGACTGTGGTGAAAATGGAAATATGCTCAGATGAAATCTGGAAAGAAGCTTTCCGAGAAACTGCTTAGTGTTCTGTTAATTCATCTCAAAGACTTACAGCTTTCCCCTCAAGAAGGCGCTCGCTAGGCCTGTTCTTGTGGAATTCACAAAGTGATATTTGGAAGCCCATAGAGGGCTGAGGTGAAAAAGAAAATATCCTCCGAGAAACACTGGAAAGAAGCTTTTTGAGAAACTGCTTTGTGATGTGTGACTTCTAAGCACAGAGTTACATCTGTATTTCGTGGATCTCTTTGGTAGCCTGATTTATGTGGAATCTGAGAACAGATATTTCGTATCCCCCTGAAGACTATAGGGCCAAAGGAAATATCCTCCGATAACAAGGAGAAAGAAGCTTTCTGAGAAACTTCTTTCTGTTCTATGAAATCATCTCACAGAGCTACAGCTTTCCCCTCAAGAAGCCTTTCCCTAAGAGGGTTCTTGTGGAATATGCAAAGTGATATTTGGAAGCTCAGAGAGGACTATGGTGAAAAGGGAAATATCCTAGGATGAAATCTGGAAAGAATATTTCTTAGAAAGTGCTTAGTGTTCTGTGAATTCATATCACAGAGTTGCAGCTTTCCCCTCAAGAGGTTGCTCGCTAAGCCTGTTCTTGTGGAATTCGCAAAGTGATATTTGGAAGCCCATAGAGGGCTATGGTGAAAATCCTTCTAGAAAAAGTGGAAAGAAGGTTTCTGGCTGCTTTGTGATGTGACTTCCACTTACAGAGTTATATCACCTGTATTTCGTGGATCTGCTAGCCTCATTTCTGTGGAATCTGAGAACAGGGATTTCGGATCCCTTTTGGGAACTATAGGGCCAAAGGAAATCCTCGATAACAAAGAAAAAGAAGCTTCCTGACAAGCTTCTTAGTGTTCTGTGGAATCATCTCACAGGTTACAGCTTTCCCTTAAGAAGCCTTTCGCTTCAAGACAGTTCTTGTGGAATTTGCAAAGTGATATTTGGAAGCCCATAGAGGGCTATGGTGAAAAAGGAAATCCTCAGATGAAATCTGGAAGAAATACTTTCTGAGAGCTTCTTAGTGTTCTGGCAATTCATCACAGATTTACAGCTTTCCCTCAGAAACCGCTCACTAAGCCTTTTCTTGTAGGGTCCTTAAAAGTGATATTTAGGCCAGTAGAGGGCTGTGGTGAAAAAAATATCCTCGAGAAAAAGTGGAAGAAAACTTTCTGAGAAACTGCTTTGTGATGTGTGACTTCACTCACAGAGTTACATCTGTATTTCGTGGATCTCTTTGCTAGCCTTATTTCTGTGGAATCTGAGAAGAGATTAAATCGGATCCCTTTGAAGACTATAGGGTGAAGAAATATCCTCGATAACAAAGAGAAAGAAACTTTCTGAGAAACTTCTTTGTGTTCTGTGAAAATCATCTCACAGTTACAGCTTTCCCTCAGAAGCCTTTCGCTGGAACAGTTCTTCTGGAATTTTCAAAGTGGTATTTGTAAGCCCGTAGGGGCTACGGTGAAAAAGGAAATATCCTCAGATGAAATCTGGAAAGAAGATTTCTGAGAAACTGCTTAGTGTTCTTTGAATTCAATTCCGCGATTTGGCTTTCCTCGAAAGCGCTCGCTAAGCTTGTTCCTGTGGTATTTGCAAAGTGATATTTAGGCCATATAGAGGGATATAAATTGAAAAAGAAAATGGTATCTCGAATAACAGGAAAGAAACTTTCTGAGAAACTGCTTTGTGATGTGTGACTTCCTCCCAGAATTACATCTGTATTTCGTGGATCTCTTTGCTAGCCTTATTTCTGTGGAGTCCGAGAACAGATATTTCAGGTCCCTTTGAAGACTACAGGGCCAAAGGAAATATTCTCCGATGACAAAGAAAGAAGCTTTCTGAGAAACTTCTTTGTGTTCTGTGGAATCATCTCACAGAAATACAGCTTTTCTCTCAAGAAGCCTTTGGCTAAGACACTTCTTGTGGAATTTGCAAAGTGATATTTGGAAGCCCATAGAGAGCTATGGTGAAAAAGGAAAGATCCTCAGATGAAATCTGGAAGGAAGCTGTCTGAGAAACTGCTTAGTGTTCTGTGAATTCATCTCACACAGTTACAGGTATCCTCCCAAGAAGCTGCTCGCTAAGCATGTTCTTCTGGAATTCACAAAGTGATAACTGGAAGCCCATAGAGGGCTATGGTGAAAAAGAAAATATCCTCCTGGAATCACTGGAAAGAAGCTTTCTGAGAAACTGGTTTGTGGTGTGTGCCATCCACTCACAGAGTTACATCTGTATTTCATGGATCTCTTTGCTAGCCTTATTTCTGTGGAATCTGAGGAAAGATAATTCGGATCCCTTTGAAGACTATAGGGTCAAAGGAAATATCGTCCGATAACAAAGAGAAAGAAGCTTTCTGAGAAACCACTTTGTGTTCTGTGAAATCATATCACAATGTTGCAGCTTTCCCCTTAAGAAGCCTTTCGGTAAGACAGTTCTTGTGGAATTTGCAAAGTGATATTTGCAAGCCCATAGAGGGTTATGCTGAAAAAGGAAATATCCTCAGATTAAATCTGGAAAGAAGCTTACTGAGAAACAGCTTAGTGTTCTGTGAGTTCAAATCACAGAGTTTCAGCTTTCCCTTCAAGAATCCGCTCGCTAATCCTGTTCTTGTGGTATTCGCAAACTGATATTTGGAAGCCGATAGAGGGCTATGGTGAAAAAGGAAATATCCACTGAGAAAAATTGAAAAGAAGCTTTCTGAGAAACTGCTTTGTGATGTGTGACTTCCACTCACAGAGTTACATCTGTATTTCCTGGATGACTTTGCTAGCCTTGTTTCTGTGGAATCTGAGAACAGATATTTCGGATCCCTTTGAAGGCAATAGGGCCAAAGGAAATATCCTCCGATAACAAAGAGAAAGAAGCTTTCTGTGAAACTTTTTTGTGTTCTGTGGAATCATCTAAGAGTTACAGATTTCCCCTAAAGATGCCGTCCTCTAAGACACTTCTTGTGGAATTTGCAAAGTGATATTTGGAAGCCCATAGAGGTCTATGGTGAAAAAGGAAACATCCTCAGATGAAATATGGAAAGAAGCTTTCTGAGAAACTGCTTTGTGATGTGTGACTTCCACTCACACAGTTACATCTGTATTTCGTGGATCTCTTTGCTATCCTTATTTCTGTGGATTCTGAGACCACATTTCGGATCCCTTTGAAGACTATAGGGCCAAAGGAAATATCCTCCGATAACAAAGATAAAGAAGCTTCCTGAGAAACTTCTTTGTGTTCTGTGAAATCATATCACGGAGTTACAGCTTTCCGTTCAAGAAGACCTTCGCTATGACAGTTCTTGTGGAATTTGCAAAGTGATAATTGGAAGCCTATAGAGGGCTACGGTGGAAAATCCAATATCCTGAGATGAAATCTGGAAAGAAGCTTTCTGAGAAACTGCTTAGTGTTGTGTGAATTCATCTCACAGAGTTACAGCTTCCCACTCAAGAAGACGCTCGCTAAGCCTGTTCATGTGGAATTCGCAAAGTGATATTTGGAAGCCCATAGAGGGCTATGGTGAAAAAGAAAATATCCTCCGAGAAAAACTGGAAGGAAGCTTTCCTAGAAAGTGCTTTGTGATGTGTGATTTCCACTCACAGAGTTACATCTGTATTTCGTGGATCTCTTTGCTGGCTTTATTTCTGGAGAATGTGAGAACGGAGAAATATTTCGGTTCCTTTTAAGACTATAGGACCAAAGGAAATATCCTCGATAACAAAGAAACTTTCTGGTGTTTGTGTTCATGAAATCATCTCCCGAGTTACAGCTTTACCTTAAAGAAGCCTTTCGCTAAGACAGTTCTTGTGGATTTTGCAAGAAATTGATATTTGGAGACATAGAGGGCTATGGTGAAAAAGGAAACATCCTCAGATGAAATCTGGAAAATAAGCTTTCGAGAAACTGCTTTGTGATCTGTGACTTCCACTCACAGGTTACATCTGTATTTCGTGGATCTCTTTGCTAGCCTTATTTCTGTGACATCTGAGAACAGATATTTCGGAGCCCTTTGAAGACTACAGGGCCAAAGGAAATATCCTCTGATAACAAAGAGAAATAATCTTTCTGAGAAACTTCTTTGTGTTCTGTGAAATCATCTCACAGAGTTGCAGCTTTCCCCTCAAGAAGCCTTTCGCTAAGACAGTTTTTGTGGAATTAGCAAAGTGATATGTGGAAGCCCATGGAGGGCTATGTTGAAAAAGGAAATATCCTCTGATGAAATTTGGAAAGAAGCTTTCTGAGAAACTGTTTAGTGTTCTCTGAATTCATCTCTCAGATTTACCGGGTTCCCCTCAAGAAGCCACTCCCAAAGCCTGTTCTTGCGTAATTCCAAAGTGATATTTGGAAGCCCATAGAGAGCTATGGTGAAAAAGAAAATATCCTCCGAGAAAACGTGAAAGAAGCTTTGTGAGAAACTGCTTTGTGATCTGTGACTTCCACTCACAGAGTTACATCTATATTTCGTGGATCTCTTTCCTAGCCTTATTTCTGTGGAATCTGAGAACAGATATTTCGGATCCGTTTGAAGACTCTAGTGCCAAAGGAAATATCCTCGGATAACAAAGAGAATGAAGCTTTCTGAGAAACTTCTTTGTGTTCTGTGAAATCATCTCACAGAATTACAGTTTTCCCCTCAAGAAGCCTCTCAGTAATACAATTCTTGTGGAATTTGCAAAGTGCTATTTGGAAGCCCATAGAGGGCTACGGTGAAAAAGAAAATATCCTCCGAGAAAAACTGGAAAGAAGCTTTCTGAGAAACTTCTTTGTGTTCTGTGCAATCATCTCACAGAGTTACAGCTTTCCCCTCAAGAAGCCTTTCGCTGAGACAGTTGTTGTGGAATTGGCAAATTGATATTTGGAAACCCAAAGAGGGCTATGCTGAAAAAGGAAATATCCTCAGATGATATCTGGAAGGAAGGATTCTGAGAAACTTCTTAGTGTTCCGTGAATTCATCTCACAGAGTTATAGCTTTTCCCTGAAGAAGCCGCTGGCTAAACCTGTTCTTATTAAGATTCGCAAAGAGATATTTGGAAGCCCTTAGGGGCAATGGTGAAAAGAAAATATCTCGAGAAAAACTGGAAAGAAACTTTCTCAGAAACTGCTTTGTGATATGTCTTCCGCACTCACAGAGTTACATCTGTATTTCGTGGATCTCTTTGTTAGCCTTATTTCATGTGGAATCTGAGAACGAATGTTTCGGATCCCTTTGAAGACTATAGGGCCAAAGGAAATATCTTCCGATAACAAAATGAAAAGAAGCTTTCTGAAAAACTGTTTGTGTTCGACATCATCTGACAGAGTTACATCTTTCCCCTCAAGAAACCTTTCGCGAACAGTTCTGTGGAATTTCAAAGGGATATTTGGAAGCCCATGAGGGAGCTGGTGAAAAAGGAAATATTCTCGAGGATGAAATCTGGAAGATGCTTTCTGAAAAACTTCTTAGTGTTCTGTGATTCATCTCACAGGTTATAACTCTGACCGCTTCTAAGCCTGTTCTTGTGGAATTTGCAAGGAGTGATATTTGGAAGCCATGGGGCTATGGTGAAAGAAGAAATATCCTCAGATCAAATCTGGAAAGAAAGAGCTCTCTGAGAAACTGCTTAGTGTTCTGTGAATTCATCTCACAGTTACAGCTTTCCCCTCAGAATCCTCTGACAGAATCTGTTCTTGTGGAATTCGCAGGAGTGATATTTGGAAGCGCTTCGAGAACTATGGTGAAAAAACAAAATATCCTACGAGAAAAAGTGGAAAGAAGCTTTCTGAGAAACTGCTTTGTGATGTGTGTCTTCCTCAGAGAGTTACATCTGTATTTCGTGGATCTCTTTGCTAGCCTTATTTCTGTGGAATCTCAGAACAGATATTTCAGTCCTTTAAAACTATAGGAACAAAGGAAATATCCTACCATCACAAAGAAGGAAGCTTTTCTGAGAAACTTCTTTGTGTTCTGTGGGGAAATCATCTCACAGAGTTGGCTTTCCCCGTAGGAAGCATTTTAGCTAAGACAGTTGTTGTGGAATTTGCAAAGTGATATTTGAAGAAATACATAGAGAGGCTATGCTGAAAAAAGGGAAATATCCTAGGATGAAATCTGGAAAACTTTCTGAGAAAATGCCCAGTGTTCTGTTGAATTCATCTCACAGAGTTACAGCTTTGGCCTCAAGAAGCCGCTTGCATTGCCTGTTCTTGTGGAATTCATAAAGTGATATTTGGAAGCCATAGGGTCTATGGTGAAAAAATATCCTCGAAAAATGGAAAGTAACTCAAGAAACTGCTTTGTGATGTGTGACTTCACTCACAGAGTTATATCTGTATTTAAGGATCTCTTTGCTAGCCTTATTTCTGTGGAATCTGAGAACGAATATTGCAGATCCCTTTGCAGACTATGAAGGGCCAAGGAAATATCCTTAGATAACAAAGAGAAAAGCTCTGAGAAACTTCTTTGTGTGTTCTGTGAAATCATCTCCTGAGTTACTGCTTTCCCCCTCAAGAAGCCTTTCACTGAGACAGCTCTCTTAAAATTTGAAAGTGATATTTGGAAGCCCATAGAGGGCTGGTGAAAAAGGAAATATCCTCAGATGAAATCTGGAAAGAAGCTTTCTGAGAAACTGCTTAGTGTTCTGTGAATTCATCCCACAGAGTTACAGCTTTCCCTCAATAAGCCTCGCTAAACCTGTTCTTGTGGAATTTTCAAAGTGATATTTGGAATCATAGAGGGGCTATGGTGAAAAAGGAAATACCCTCATATGAAAAGTGGACAGAAGCTTTGTGAAACTGCTTAATTGTTCTGTTAATTCATCTCACAGATTTACAGCATTCCCCTCAAGGGCCACTCGCTAAGCCTGTTCTGGTGGATTCGCCAGTGATATTTAGGAAGCGCAGGGCTATGGTGAAAAATATACTCCGAGAAAAATTGGAAAGAAGCTTTCTGAGAAACTGCTTTGTGATGTGTGACTTCCACTCTGGGGAAGTTACACCTGTATTTCGTGAATCTACTGTGCCTTATTTCTGTGAATCTGAGAACGAATATTTCGGATCCCATTGAAGAAGATTATAGAGGCGAAAGGAAATCGCATCAGATACCGAAAGAAGCGCTCTGAGAAACTTCTTTGTGTTCTGTGAAATCTCTCACAGGTTAGAGCTTTCCCCTCAAGAAGCCGCTCGCTAATACAGTTGTTGTGGAATATGCAAAGTGATATTTACTTGGAAGCCCATATAGAGGGCTACAGTGAAAAAGTATCTCAGATGATGAAATCTGGAAAGAAGCTTTTTGAGAAACTACTCTGTGTTGTGACTTCCCACTCACGTCAGAGTTACATCTATTTTGTGGAACTCTTTCCTAGCCTTATTTCTGTGGAATATGAGAACCGATATTTCGGATCCCTTTGAAGACTATAGGGCCAAAGGAAATATCCTCAGATAACAAAGAGAAAGAAGCTTTCTGAGAAACTTCTTTGTGTTCCCTGAAATCATCTCACGGAGTTACAGCTTTCCCCTCTAGAATCCTTTCGCTAAGACAGTTCTTGTGGAATTTGCAAAGTGATATTTGAAAGCCCAAGAGGGCTATGGTGAAGAAAGAAATATCCTCAGATGAAATCTGGAAATAAGCTCTCTGAGAAACTGCTTAGTGTTCTGTGAATTCATCTCACAGAGTTACAGCTTTGCCCTCAAGAAGCCGCTCGCTAAGCCTGTTCATGAGGAATTCGCAGGGTGATATTTGGAAGCCCTTCAAGGGCTATGGCGAAAAAGAAAATATCCCCCGAGAAAAAGTGGAAAGAAGCTTTCTGAGAAACTGCTTTGTGATGTGTGACCTCCACTCACAGAGGTACATCTGAGTTTCCTGGATCTCTTTGCTAGCTTTATTTCTGTGGAATGTCAGAACAGATATTTCAGATGCCTTTGAAGACTATAGGCCCAAAGGAAATATCCTCCTATAACAAAGAGAAAGAAGCTTTCTGAGAAACGTCTTTGTGTTCTGTGAAATCATCTCACAGAGTTTCAGCTTTTTCCTCAATAAGCCTTTCGCTAAGACAGTTCTTGTGCAATTTGCAAAGTGATATTTGGAAGCCCATAGAGGGCTATCGTGAAAAAGGAAATATCCTCAGATAATATCTGGAAGGAAGCTTTCTGAGAAACTGCTTAGTGTTCTGTGAATTCGTCTCACAGAGTTACAACATTCCCCTCAAGAAGCCGCTGGCTAAGCCTGTTCTTGTGGAATTCGCAAAGTGATATTTGGAAGCCCATAGAGGGCTATGGTGAAAAAGAAAATATCCTCCGGGAAAAACAGGAAAGAAGCTTTCTGAGAAACTGCTCTGTGATGTGTGACTTCCACTCACAGAGTTACATCTGTATTTCGTGTATCTCTTTGCTAGCCTTATTTCTGTGGAATCTGAGAACAGATATTTCGGATCCCTTTGAAGACTATAGGGCCAAAGGAAATATCCTCCCATAACAAAGAGAAAGAAGCTTTCTGAGAAACTTCTTTGTGTTCTGTGAAATCATCTCACAGAGTTACAGCTTTCCCCTCAAGAAGCCTTTCGCTAAGACAGTTCTTGTGGAATTGGCAAAGTGATATTTGGAAGCCCATAGAGGGCTATGGTGAAAAAGGAAATATCCTCAGATGAAATCTGGAAAGAAGCTTTCCGAGAAACTGCTTAGTGTTCCTTGAATTCATCTCACAGAGTTACAGCTTTCCCCTCAAGAATCCGCTCGCTAAGCCTGTGCTTGTGGAATTCGAAAAGTGATCTTTGGAAGCCCATAGAGGGCTATGGTGGAAAAGAAAATATCCTCCGAGAAAAACTGGAGAGAAGCTTTCTGAGAAACTTCTTTGTGTTCTGTGAAATCACCTCACAGAGTTACAGCTTTCCCCTCAAGAAGCCTTTCGCTAAGGCAGTTCTTGTGGAATTTGCAAAGTGATATTTGGAAGCCCATAGAGGGCTACGGTGAAAAAGGAAATATCCTCAGATGAAATCTGGAAAGAAGCTTTCTGAGAAACTGCTTAGTGTTCTGTTAATTCATCTCACAGAGTTAAAACTTTCCCCTCAAGAAGCCGCTCGGTAAGCCTGTTCTTGTGGAATTCGTAAAGTCATATTTGGAAGCCCATAGAGGGCTATGGTGAAAAAGAAAGTATCCTCCGAGAAAAACTGGAAAGAAACTTTCTGAGAAACTGCTTTGTGAGGTGTGACTTTCACTCCCAGAGGTATATCTGTGTTTCGTGGATCTCTTTGCTAGCTTTATTTCTGTGGAATCTGAGAAGAGATATTTCAGATCCCTTTGAAGACTACAGGGCCAAAGGAAATATCCTCCGATAACAAAGAGAAAGAAGCTTTCTGAGAAACTTCTTTGTGTCCTTTGAAATCATCTCGCAGAATTACAGCTTTCCCCTGAAGAAACCTTTCGTCAAGGCAGTTCTGGTGGAACTTGCAAAGTGATATTTGGAAGCCCGTAGACGGCTATGGTGAAAATGGAAATATCCTCAGATGAAATCTCGAAAGAAGCTTTCTGAAACTGCTTAGTGTTCTGTGAATTCATCTCACAGAGTTACAGCTTTCCCATCAAGAACCGGCTCGTAAAATACACATTCTTGTGGAATTATAAAGTGATATTTGGAAGCCCATAGGGGCTATGGTGAGAAGAAAATATCCTCGAGAAAGAAGCTTCGAAAAGCTTTCTGAGAAACTGCTTTGATGTGTGACTTCCACTCACAGAGTTACATCTGTTTTTCATGTGGATCTCTTTGGTAGCCTTGGTTCTGTGGAATCTGAGAACCTATATTTGGATCCTTTGAAGACTATAGGGCCAAAGGAAATATCTTCGATAACAAAGAAAGAAGCTTTCTGAGAAACTTCTTTGTGTTCTGTGAAATCATCTCACAGAGTTACAGCTTTCCCAAGAAGCCTTTCGCTAAGACAGTTCTTGTGGAATTTGCAAAGTGATATTTGGAAGCCCATAGAGGGCTATGTTGTAAAGGCATATCTGAGATCTGGAAAGAAGCTTTCCGAGAAACTGCTTAGTGTTCTGTGAATTCATCTCACACATTCACAACTTTCCCCTCCAGGAAGCCATCTCTAAGCCTGTGCTTGTGTGGAATTCGCAAAGTGATATTTGGAAGCCCATAGAGGGCTATGGTGGAGAAAGAAAATATCCTCCAGTAAAACTGGAAAGAATCTTTCTGAGAAAGTTCTTTGTGTTGATCAATCATCTCACAGAGTTACAGCTTTCCCCTCAAGAAGCCTTCGTTAAGGCAGTTCTGGTGGAATTTTTCAAAGTGATATTTAGGCCCTTGGAGGGCTGGAGTGAAAAATATCCTCCAGATGAAATCTGGAAAAAGCTTTCTGTGAAACTGCTTAGTGTTCTGTGAATTCATCTCAGAGTTACAGCTTTCCCCTCAAAACTTTAAGCTAAGCCTGTTCTTGTGGAATTAGCAAAGCGTATTTGGAAGCCCATAGGGCTATGGTGAAAAGAGGAAATATCTCAGATGAAATATGGAAGAAGCTTTCTGAGAAACTGCTTATTTTTCTGTGAATTCATCCCGCGAGTTACATCTTTCCCCCCTCAACAGAGTGGCTAAGCTAAACCTGTTCTTGTGGGTCGCAATGTGATATTTTTGAGAGTCCTAGGCCCGACAGTCGAAAGAAATACTCCGGAAAAACTGGAAAGAAGCTTTTCAGAGCTGCTTTTGTGATGTGTGACTTCCACTCACAGAACTGCATCTGTATTTCGTGGATGTCTTTGCTAGCCTTAGTTCTGTGGTATCTGAGCAGATATTTCGGATCCCTTTGAAAACTATAGGGCCAAAGCAAATATCCTCTGATCAGAACAAGAAAGAAGCTTTCTGAGAAACTTCTTTGTGTTCTGTGAAATCATCTCACAGAGTTACAGCTTTCCCCTCAAGAAACCTTTCGCGAAGACAGTTCTTGTGGAATTTTCAAAGGTATATTTGGAAGCCCATAGAGGGCTATGGTGAAAAAGGAAATATTCTCGGATGAAATCTGCAAAGATGCTTTCTGAGAAACTTCTTTGTGTTCTGTGAATTCATCTCACAGAGTTACCACTTTCCCCTCAAGAAGCCGCTTCTACGCCTGTTCTTTTGGAATTCGCAAAGTGATATTTGGAAGCCCATAGAGGGCTATGGTTGTCCGGAACTGCGCGCCCTGGCCATAGCAAATAATAATTAATGATTAAACGCCCGAGCTCTATTCCTTTCCACCTTCTACCTCCTCCCTAGATTTGTTGTTTCTCTTTTGTATCAATACCTCATAAAAGATGGCGCTCTTCCTGTTTTTTCTTCACCTGTTTTTCCCCCGTGCTGCAAAAATTGTTACTTTGTAGCGCAAGCACCATCCTGCGCCCAGGAAAATTACCATCTGACAGCGCAGGCACAACATGACGTCCGACCAGAGAAACCAATACCTACCTAGCCACACCCTCCGTGATGAGATCATCTCCGCCTCTGGCCCAACCCCTTCCTCTCCAAGTGTATATAAGGCAGTGCATTACCGCCATTAAACGAGACTTGATCAGAGCACTGTCTTGTCTCCATTTCTCGTGTCTCTTGTTCCCCAAATTCCCACTGCCTCCTCCAGGGCCTGCTTCCACGATCCCGCGGGCCGGGATATGTGGCGCCCGAACCAGGACCTGGAAACGAGGGACTCCATGAGGAAGTGGACGCCAAAGGACGGTCGACCGCTAACCCAGACAAAAGGAGTAAAACTCTTCCGATCACCGCGGGAACCTGCCGCGTCTGAATCGAAGGTAAGTGGCGCGTCCGAAATGGGACAAGAATTAAGTCAGCATCAGATCTATGTAGGACAATTAAAAGAGGCTTTAAATATACAAGGAGTAAAGGTTAAAGGTAATGATTTGTTTAAGTTTTTTGATTTTGTAAAAGACACTTGCCCTTGGTTCCCACAGGAAG
>NW_022161411.1:0-16524 GCF_008728515.1 Papio anubis
CACATCACAAAGCTGTTTCTCAGGAAGCTTCTTTCCAGTTTTACTCCGAGGATATTTTCTTTTACACCGTAGCCCTCTTTGGGCTTCCAAATATCACTTTGCGAATTCCACAAGAACAGGCTTAGCGAGCGGCGTCTTGAGGGGAAAGCTGTATCTCTATGAGATGAATTCACAGAACACTAAGCAGTTTCTCAGAAAGCTTCTTTCCAGATTTCATCAGAGGATATTTCCTTTTTCACCATAGGTCTCTATGGGCTTCCAAAAATCACTTTACCAATTCCACAAGAACTGTCATAGCGAAAGGCTTCTTGAGGGGAAAGCTGTAACTCTGTGAGATGATGCAACAGAACACAAAGAAATTTCTCAGAAAGCTTCTTTCTCTTTGTTATCGGAGGATATTTCCTTTGGCCCTATAGTCTTCAAAGGGATCCGAAATATCTGTCCTCAGATTCCACAGAAATAAGGCTGACAAAGAGATCCACGAAATACACATGTAACTCTGTGACTGGAAGTCACACATCACAAAGCAGTTTCTCAGAAAGTTTCTTTCCAGTTTTTCTCGGAGGATATTATCTTTTTCACCATAGCCCTCCATGGGCTTCCAAATATCACTTTATGAATTCCACAAAAACAGGCTTAGCAAGCGGATTCTTGAGGGGAAAGCTGTAACCCTGTCAGATGAATTAACAGAATACTAAGAACTTTCTCGGAAAGCTTCTTTCCAGATTTCATCTGAGGATATTTCCTTTTTCACCATAGCCCTCTATGGGCTTCCAAATATCCCTTTGCAAATTCCACAAGAACTGTCTTAGCGAAAGTCTTCTTGAAAGAAAAGCTGTAACTCTGTGAGATGGTTACAGAGAACACAAAGAAGTTTCTCAGAAAGCTTCTTTCTCTTTGTTATCGGAGGAGATTTCCTTTGGCCCTACAGCCTTCAAAGGGATCCGAAATATCTGTTCTCAGATTCCACAGATATAAGGATAGCAAAGAGATCACGAAATACAGATGTAACTCTGTGAGTGGAAGTCACACATCACAAAGCAGTTTCTCAAAAAGCTTCTTTCCAGTTTTTCTCGGAGAATATTTTCTTTTTCACCAGAGCCCTCTTTGGGCTTGCAAATATCACTTTGCAATTCTACAGGAAAAGGCTTAGCGAGTGGCTTCTTGAGGGGAAAGCTGTAATTCTGTGAGATGAATTCACAGAACACTAAGCAGTTTCTCAGAAAGCTTCTTTCCACATTTTATCTGTGTATGTTTCCTTTTTCACCATAGCCCTCTACGGGCTTCCAAATATCACTTTGCAAATTTCTCAAGAACTGTCTTAGCGAAAGGCTTCTTGATGGGAGAGCTGTACCTCTGTGAGATGATTTCACAGAACACAAAGAAGTTTCTCAGAAAGCTTCTTCCTATTTTTATGGGAGGATTTTTCCTTTGGCCCTATAGTCTTCATTGGGATCCGGAATATCGGTTCTCAGATTCCACAGAAATAAGGCTAGCAAAGATATCCACGAAAAACAGATGTAACTCTCTGAGTGGAAGTCACACATCACAAAGCAGTTTCTCAGAAAGTTTCTTTCCAGTTTTTCTCTGAGGATATTGTCTTTCTCACTGTAGCCCTCTACGGGCTACCAAATATCACTTTACGAATTCCAGAAGAACAGGCTTAGCGAGCGGCTTCTTGAGGGGAAAGCTGTAACTCTGTGAGATGAATTCACAGAACACTAAGCAGTTTCTCACAAAGCTTCTGTCCAGACTTCATCTGAGGATATTTCCTTTTTCACCATAGCCCTCTATAGGCTTCCAAATATCACTTTGTAAATTCCACAACAACTGTCTTAGTGAAAGGCTTGTTGTTGAGGGAAAGCTGCACTGGGAGATGATTTCACAGAACAGAAAGAAGTTTCAGAATGCTTCTTTCTCTTTGTTATCGGAGGGAGTATTTCTTTGGCCCTCCTGTCTTCAAAGGGATCCAAATATCTGTTCCTCAGATTCCAGAAATAAGGCTAGCAAAGAGATCCACGAAATACAGTTACAACCTGTGAGTGGAAGCCGACACATCACAAAGCAGTTTCTCAGGAAAGTTTCTTTCCAGTTTTTCTCTGGAGGATATTTTCTTTTCACCATAGCCCCTCTATGGGCCTTTGGAAATATCACCTTGAATTTCCATACAAGAACAGTCTTATGAGGCCAAGCCTCTGAGGAGGGACAAGGTAACTCTGTGAGGAATCTCAGAGAATTTGCCAGCTTCAGAAAGCTTCTTTTCCAGATTTCATCTGAGGATATTTCTTTCACCATAGCCCTCTATGCTCTCCAAATTACTTGAAAATTCCACACAACTGTCTTGAAGGAAGGCTTGTTGAGGGAAAGCTGTAACTCAGAGAGATTATTTCACAGAACACAAAGAAGTTTTTCAAAGCTTCTTTTCTCTCTCTGCTATCGGAGGATAATATTGCCCTTTGTCCTCTAGGGGTCTTCCAAGGGGTCCGGAATATCTGTCTCTGATTCATAGAAATATACAAAGGATCCACGAAATATGGATTAATCCTGTGGGAGTGGAAGTCACACATCACAAAGCAGTTTCCTCAGAAAGCTTCTTCCCAGTTTTTATCGGAGGATAATTTCTTTTCTACCATATTCCCATGGGCTTCCAAATATCACTTCTAGTTAATTCCACAAGAACAGTTCTTAGCGTTATTTCTTTGAGGGAAAGCTAACTCTGTGAGATGAATATACAGAACACTAAGCAGTTTTTCTGAAAGTTTCTTCCAGATTTCCATCTGAGGATATTTTCCTCTTCACCCAGCCCTCTAAATACCTAAATATCACATTGCAAATTCCACAAGAACTGTCTTAGCCAAAGGCTTCTTGAGGGGAGAGCTGTAACTCTGTGAGATGATTTCACAGAACACAAAAAGTTTCTCAGGAATGATCGTTTTCTTGTTATTGAGGATAGTTCCTAGGCCCTCTAGATTCTCAAGGGATCTGGAAAAATCCGTTCTCAGATTCCACAGATATGCTTTGGCGGCTAAAGCAAGAGATCCAATGAAATACTGATGTAACCTGAGAGTGAAGTCACACATCACAAAGCAGTTTTTTTGTTTTCCAGTTTTCTTGAGGATATTTTTTACCGTAGTCCTCTCTGGGCTTCCAAATATCACTTTTATGAATCTCACGTAAGAACAGATTTAGAAGGAGCGGCTCTTTGAGGGTGCTGTAAATCTGTGAGATGAATCAAGCAGAACACTGAATATTTCATAGAGAGCGCCCTTCCAGATTTCATCTGAGACATTTCTTCACCAGCCTCCAGGGTTCCAAACATCACTTTGCAATTCTAATGAACTGTTCTAGCGAAAAGCTTTCTTGAGGGGGAAAGCTGCAACTCTGAGACAAGATTTCCATGAACACAAAAAAGAAGTTTCTCAGAAAGCTTCTTTCTCTTTGTTATCGATCTATATTTCCTTTGGACTTTAGTCTTCTGAAAGGATCCGGAAATATCTGTTCTCAGATTCCACAGAAATACATGCTAGCAAAAGCAGATCCATGTAAATATAGATGCACCTGTGGAGGGAAGTAACACATCACAAAGTAGTTTCTCAGAAAGCTTCTTCCAGTTTTCCTCTGAGGGTATTTTACAACGTAGCCCCATGGTCTTCCAAATATCACTTTCGAATTCCACGGAATAGTTGTTTGTACGGCTTCTAGAGAGTGCAGCAACACTTCAGAGAAGGAATTCAAACTCAAGCAGTTTCTCAGAGTTTCCTCTCCAGATTCTCATCTGAGGATATTTCTTTTCACCATAGCCCCATGGGATTCCAAACATTTCATTTTTGTAATTCTACAAGAACTGCTCAGCGTAAAGTCATGAGGGGAAAGCTGTAACTCTGTGAGATGATTTGCCAGAACACAAAGAAGGTTCTCAGAAAGCTTTCCTTTGTTATTGGAGGATATTTCCTTTGCCCTATAGTCTTCAAAGGGATCCGAATATCTCTTCTCATAGATTCCAGGAAATAAGTTTCTTCCTAGCAAAGAGATCCAATTTAAATACAGTTGTAACTCCCAGGAGTGGAAGTCACACAAGCAGTTTCTGAGAGTTTCTTTCCAGTTTTCTCGGAGGATACTTTCTTTTCACACCATAGCCCTGAAGGGGCTTCCTAAATATCACTTTTTATTTCCACAAGGACAACAGCCTTGAAGGAAAGGGTTTCTTTGAGGGAAAGGTAACTCTGTGAGATGAATTCATGAACACTAAGCAGTTTCTCAGAAAGCTTCTTTCCAGGATTTCATCTGAGTATATTTCTTTTTCACCATAGCCCTGTATAGCTTCCTAATAACATTTGCAAAATCCATGAACTGTCTTTAGCAAAAGGCTCTTTGAGGGAAAAGCTGTAACTCCTGTGAAAACAGGAATTGGCTAGAACACAAGTGCTCTCAGGAACCTTTCTTTTCCTAGATTTCATCTGAGGATATTTCCTTTTTTCACCGTGAGTCTCTGCATGGGCTTCCCAAATATCACTTTGCAAATTCCATAAGAACTGTCTTAGCGGATTGCATCTTGAGGGGAGCTGTAACTCTGTGAGATGATTCCATATGAACACAAAGAAGCTTCCTCGTTTCTTTCTTTGTTATCGGGGATATTTCCTTTGGCCCTATAGTCTTCAAAGGGATCCGAAATGTTGTCTCAGACTTACAGAAATAATAAGGCTAGCAAAGAGATCTAATGAAATACAGATGTAACTCTGTGAGTGGAAGTCACACATCACAAAGCAGTTTCAGAAAGCTTCTTTCCAGAATTCATATGAGGATGTTTTCTCACCATAGCCCTCAATGGGTTTCCAAATATCACTTTTACAATTCCATAAGAACTGTCTAGCGGACGGCATCTTGAGGGGAAGCTGTAACTCTCTTGAGACGATTCTGCTAGAAATACAAAGTAGTTTGTCAGAAAGCTTCTTTCTTGTTATCCGAGGATACTTCCTTTGGCCCTATAGTCTGCAAAGGGATCCGAAATATCTGTCTCAGATTCCGTAGTTAAAGTAAGAAAGAGATCCACAAAAACAGATGTAACTCTGGGAGTGAAACACACATCACAAAAGCATAGTTTCACAGAAATTTTCTTTCCAGTTTTCCCGGAGGTTTTTCTTTTTTTCACAATACTCTATGGCTCTCTTAAATACCACTTCTATGACCTTAATATGAAATAGGCTTTAAAGTGAGCGCTTTGAGGGAAAAGCTGTAACTCTGTGAGATGAATCTCTACAGAAAACTAAGCAGCTCTCAGAAAGCTTCTTTCCAGATTTCATCCTCGGCAGGATATTTCCCTTTTTCAACGCAGCTCCTAGGGCTCTAAATATCACTTTGCACATTCCACAAGAACGGTCTAAAAGCAAAGTCTTCTTTGAGTGGAAAGCTGTAACTCTGTGAGATGATTTCCACAGAACAGAAAGAAGTTTCTAGAAAGTTTCTTTCTTTGTTATCGAGTATATTTCTTTGAATTCTATAGTGTCTAAAGAAACTGGAATTATTCCTGTTTCAATCCAGGAAATAAGGCTATGGTGAGAGACTTACGAAATACAGATGTAATTCTGAGTGGAAGTCATATATCATAGAGAGCAGTTTCAGAAATCTTTCCATTTTCCTCGGGATATTTTTCTCACCATAGCCGCTTCATCGGCTACTTCCAAATACCACTCTATGACCTACAAGAACAGCTGAAATGGAGTTTTGAGGGGTGCTATATCTCTGTGGATGGAATTAACAGAACACTAAGTAGTTTCTTCCGAAGCCTTTCCAGATTCCCCATCTGAGGATACTTCTATTCCACAATTGCCCTCTATGGCCTCCAATTATCCCTTTGGTAAATTCCATAAGAACTGTCAGCAGCGAAGGGCTTCTTGAGGGGAAAGCCAACTCTGGGTGAGATGATTTCACAGGAAATACAAAGAAGTTTCTCAGGAAAGATTCTTCAATTTGTTAACGGAGGATATTTCATGCTTATAGTCTCTGTGTTGAACTAAATATCTCTTCAGATGCCACAGAAATAAGCAGCAAAGTGATTCCATTGAAGACAGATAACTTCCCAGGAGTGGAAGTCACACATCAAAAGTAGTTTCTGTTTTTCCAGTATTTCTCAGAGGACATTTTCTTTTTCAAAATATCCTCTAACGGCTTCCAAATACCATGACTCCATGTAAGAACAGTTTAGCGCATGCATCTTAAGTGGAAAGTTGTAATTTGATGTAACTACAGTGAATACGGCGAGTTTCTCAGAAAGCTTCTTTCCAGATTCATGTGAGGATATTTTTCACTCATAGCCTCTACTGGCTTCCAAATATCACTGCGACCTACAAGAACTGTCTAGCGATGCATCTTGGAGGGGAAACCTGTAACTGTGAGATGGCCCCATTGAACAGAAAGAAGTTTCAGAAAGCTTCTTTCTCTTGCTATTCTTAGAGGATATTTCTTTTGGCCCTATTGCCTTCAAGGGATCCGAATTCATTCTCAGATTCCACAGAAATGGCGGCTAGCAAAGAGATGCAATGAAATACACAGATGAAAATCTGTGAGTAGAAGTCACACATCACAAAGCAGGTTATCAGGAAAGCTTCTTTCCCAGTTTTCCTGAGGATATTCTCCTTTCCACCCTAGCCCTCTAGGGGTTCCAAATATCACTTATAATACCACAAGAACAGCTATGAGCGGCTTCTTGAGGGGAAAGCTGTAACTCTTGTGAGATGAAATTCACAGAAAACTACGCAGTTTCTCAGAAAGCTTCTTTCCCAGATTTCATCCGGAAAGAGTATTTCTTTTCACCGTGAGTCTCTATGGGCTCTAAATATCACTTATGACCGGCAAGAATGGGCTTAGCGAGTGGCTTCTTCATGAAAAAGCTTAACCTGTGGAGATGAATTCATAACGCTTTCAAGCAGTTTCCCTGTGAAAGCCTCTTTGCACTTCAACTGAGGATATTTTTTTCACCTTAGCCCTATGGGCTTCCCAAATATCATTTCTGTGGGCCCACCTCGAACTGCCTTAGGGAAAGGCTTCTTGATCGAAAGCCGCAACTCAGAGATGATTCTACAGAACACAAAGCTAGTTTCTCAAAAAGTTTCTTTCAGTTTTTCTCGGAGGATATTTTCTTTTCCACCATAGCCCCTCTATGGGCTTCCAAACATCACTTTATGATTTCCAAAAGAACAGGCTTTAGCTGCCT
Source organism: Papio anubis (assembly GCF_008728515.1). NCBI lineage: Eukaryota > Metazoa > Chordata > Mammalia > Primates > Cercopithecidae > Papio > Papio anubis. The sequence continues at coordinate 7,211 of NW_022161411.1, forward strand.
TTCATTGTTATCGAGGATATTTCCTTTTGGCTGAGAGTCTCTAAAGGACCTGAAGATCTGTTCTCAGATCCTACAGAAATAAAAGCACAGCAGAGATCCACGAAATACTGATGTAACTCTGTGAGTGGAAGTCACATCACAAAGCAGTATCTCTGCACAGCTCTTTCCACTTTTCTCTGAGGATATTTTTCACTATAGCCCTTTATAGCTCTAAATATCACTTTTATGACCTATAAGAACAGGCTGAAGGAAGGCTCTTTAAGGTAAATAGAACTGTAACTCTGTGAGATGAATTCACAGAACACTAAGCAGTTTCTCAGAAAGCTTCTTTCCCGATTTCATCTTGGAGGATATTTCCTTTTCACCATAGCCCTATGGGCTCTAAATACCCACTTTTGTAAATTCTACTAAGAACTGTCTTAGCGAAGGCTTCTTGAGGGGAAAGCTGTAACCTGTTAAATGATTTCACAGAACACAAAGAAGATTCTCAGAAAGTCACCTTTTCTCTTGCAATCGGAGGATATTTACTTTTGGTCCTAGTCTCTCTGTAAGGGATCCAAATATCTATTCTGAATCTGGCTAGGAAATAAGGTTAGGAAGAGATCCTACTTAAACATGGATAAATGGTGAGTGGGAAGTCACATCACAAAGTGTCTCTGAGATATCTTTACACCAAGTCCAAACATCATCTTCAAATCCTGTTCAGCTCACATGACTGAGTCACAATGCCCATTAAGAACTAGAACATCCATCCTCCATTTCATCCTGAGTGATATCTCCTCTCAAACTGCCCCATGGGCCTCTAATATCACTTTGAAATCCCACAGTGGGACCCTCTCTGCCAAAGGCCTCCCTGAGGCGAAGCTGTATGCTGATTTCCACAGGAACACAGCAGTTTCTCAGAAAGCCTCTTGTTGTGATGGGAGGGATACCTCATTCTATAGTCTCAAAGGGACTGTAGAAATATCTGTTCTCAGATCCCACAGAAACAAGGCCAAAGAGATCCACCCAAACACAAGATGTAACTCTGTGAGTAGAAGCAAAACATCACAAAGCACAGCCTCCAAGTTTCCTCCAGCTCTTCGAGAATATTTTCTATTTTCATAATTTACAGCCCCATACGGGCCTCCAAAACATCACTTTAAGTAATTCCATAAGAAATAGGTATAAAGGAGTGCCTCTTGAGGGAGCTGCAATTTTGTGAAATGAATAACAGAACAATAAGCAGTTTCTCAGAAACCTTCTTCCAGATTTCATCTGAGGATATTTTTACCAGAGTTCTGTATAATTTCCAAATATCACTTTTGTAAATTCCATAAGAACTGTCTTAGCTGCCTAATCCTGAGTGGTGCCGTAACCCGTGATGATTCCACAGGTTCCACGCCAGCCTCCCTGCTCTCCTCACACCTAGGGATATTTCCCTTTGGGCCCCTAGCCTCAAAGGGATCCGGGAATGTTGTCTCAGATTCCTGAAAGTCACAGTAAAGATTCACGAAATACAGATGCAATTCCTGAGTGGCCACCAAAGCAGTCAGAAAGCTTCTTTCTGTGAATTATATGAGGATGTTTCTCACCATAGTCCTCTATGGGCTCTTCTCTGTATAATTCTATTAAGAACTGTCTTTAGCGGGATTTTAATTTTGAGGGAAAGCAATTTTCTGATGGGATTCTACAGAATACAAAGAAGTTTATCAGGAAAGCTTTTCTTCTTTTGATATCCGAGATACTTCCTTTTGGCCCTATAGTCTGTATAGGATCCAACATTCAGTCTCAGGATTCCAAAGAAGTATGGGCCAGCAAAAGAGATCCACGAAATACAGATGTAACCTGAGTGGAAGTCAAGCACATCACAAAAGAAGTTCTCCACAGAAATTTCTTCCAGTTTTTCCTGGAGGTTTTTTTCTTTTTTCTACAATATCTCATACCTAAATACTCACTTATGGACCCATTGAACAGCTTGAAGTGAAATGGGCTCTTTTGAGGGGAAAGCTGTAACTCTGTGGAGATGAATCTACAGAAAACTAAGCAGCTCTTCAGAAAGCTCTTTCTAGATTTCATCCGAGGATATTTCTAACGAGCCCTAGGGGCTTCCAAATATCACTTTGCACATTCCACAAGAATCGCTCCAGCAAAAGCCCCGAGTGGAAAGGACTCTGGTGAGATGATTTTCACAGAACAGAAAAGAAGCTCTCAGAAAGTTTCTTCTCTTTGTTATCGGAGGATATTCCTTTTAGTTTATAGTGTTCAAAGAATCCAATTATCTGTTCTCAGATTCCATAGAAATAAGGCGTAGCAGAGAGATCTACGAACATAGATGTAACCTGTGAGCGGGAAGCCACATCACAGCAGAGCAGTTTCTCAGAAATCTTCTTTCCATTTTTCTCAGATATTTTTTTTTCACCACAGCCGTCTATGGGCTCCCAAATACTCCTATGAATTCCACAAGAACAGGCTTAGCGAAGGCTTGAGGGGAAAGCTATAACTCTGTTAGATGAATTAATAGAACACTAAGCAGTTTCTCCTAAAGCTTCTTTCCCAGATTTCAATCTCGAGGATATTTCCTATTCCACAATTCGTTCTATGGCTTCCCAATTATCCTTTGTAAATTCCACAAGAACTACTATAGCGAAGGGCTTTGAGGGGAAAGCTGTAACTCTGTGAGATGATTCTACAGAATATAGTGAGCTTTTAGAAAGATTCTTTCGAGCCGAAAGAACATCGAGGATATTTCTTGGCGTTTATAGGTTCTTTTCGGGTGAATTGGAATATTCTTTGATGCGAGCAGAAATAAGGCTAGCAAAGAGATCCACGAAATACAGATACCTGTGAGTGGAAGTCACACACCGCTGTGCCTCTCGTGAAAGTTTCTTTTCCAGTATTCTCAGAGGACATTTTCTTTTCAAAATATCCCTCTATGGCCTCCTAAATATCACTTTGCGACTTACAAGAATATACTTAGCGCGGCATCCATGGAAAGCTGTAACTCCGTGAGATGAATTCAAGGCAATGGCTGGTGCTCTCAGAAAGCTTCTTCCAGATTCCATGAGGATATTTCACCATAGCTCTATGGGCTTCCAAATATCACTTACAATCTCCACAAGAACTGTCTTTAGCGGACGCATCTTTGAGGAAAGCTGCAACTCTGGTGAGATGATCTGACAGAACAGAAAGCACAGTTTCTCAGAAAGTTTCTTTTCTCTTGTTATCGGAGGATATTTTCGGCCCCATTGCCTTCTGGGGTGATCCCAACTATCTCTCAGAGATTCCACAGAAACAAGGCCAGCAAAGAGACATTTAAAAATGGAATACAGATGAAAAATCCGTGAGCAGTCACACATCACAGCTATATTATCACTTGTTTCTTTCCAGTTTTTCCGGAGGATATTTCTTTCCACTCATAGCCTTAGGGGTTCCCAACATTACTTTGCGACATTTTACAAGAATAGGCTTAGCGAGCGTTTTGAGGGGGTTAATTCTGTGGGAGATGAATTCATAGAAATTATGCAGTTTCTCAGAAAGTTTTTCCAGATTTCATCTGAGAGAGCATCCAGCCCCCCATGGCCTGCAACATCACTTATGACCCCACAAGAACAGGCTTAGGAGTGGCTTCTATGGAAAGCTGTAACCTGTGAGATGAATCTACATAATTCTAAGCAGGCTCTCAGAAAGCCTCTTGGCAGATTCTAACCGAGGATACTTTCCTTTTTCAATTTTAGCCTCTATGGGCTTCCAAATATCACTTGCAAATTCCACCTCAGAACTGCCTTAGCGAGGCGCTCTTTGAGGGAAAGCTGTAACTCTGTGAGATGATTTCATACAGAATACAAAGAAGTTTCAAAAAGTTTCTTTTTCAGTTTTTCTGAGGATATTTTCTTTTCCACTTAAATTTCTAAGTGGCTCTTAAATATCACTTTATGCATTTCTAAAAGAACAGGCTTAGCTGCCTTCTCATTGTTATCGAGGATATTTTCGGCCGAGAGTCTTCGGATCCAATATCTGTTCTCAGATCTCATGGTGAAATAAAGCTTAGTAGAGAGGGACCCTACGAAATAATTTCTCGATGTAACTTTGTAGTTACATCGCTAAAGCAGTATCTCAGATAGCTTCTTTCCACTCTTTTCTCTGAGGATATTTTCTTTTCACCATAGCCCTTTTATAGGCTTCCCCTAAATATCAATTTCATAATTCCACAAGAACAGGCTTAGCGAGCGGGCTCTTTTGAAGCTGGAAACTGTAACTCTGTGAGATGAACATGAACACTCAAGCAGTTTCTCAGAAAGCTTCTTTCCTGATTTGATCTTTTGAGGATATTTCCTTTTCACCATAGCCTCTATGGGTTTCTTAAATACCACTTTTGAAAATTCCACAAGAACTGTCTTAGCGAAAGGCTTCTTGAGGGGAAAGCCACTTCTAGCAATGATTTCATAGAATACAAAGAAGATTTCCCTTAGAGTGCATCTTTCTTTTGTAATCGGAGGGATATTTTATTTATGGCCTTATAGTTCTGGATCCGCCAAATATCTGTTCCCTCAGAATTGAAATAAGGCTAGGAAGAGATCTATCGAAATACAGATGTAACTCTGTGAGGAAGTCATCACACATCACAAAAGCAGTTTCTCAGAAAGCTTTCCTCCAGCCTTCCTAGGGATGACACTCTCACAACCTCACAACCCCAAGGGCCCTGGAACAATTTCAAACCCACAAACACTTCACTTGCCGGACTCCCGGATGGCCACAACCTGCAAGACGACTCACAAACCACAGCCTAACATAAGTTTCCTCCGTGCCAGCCTCCGAGGACATTCCCTGGGCCCCAGTCCTCAGAGGACCCCCAAACACCGTTCCTCAGAATCGTATATAGCCAAGGCTAGCAAGAAATCCACGAACACAGATATAACTCTGTGGAAATGACATCATAGCAGTTTCGGAATATCGAAGGATTTTCTTCACCATAGCCCTGGTCTCTAAATATCACCTTGCAAATTCCACAAGAACAGGCCATGAGCTGCTTGAAGGAAAGCTGTAGTTCTGAGAGATGAATTAACAGAACACTAAGCAGTTCCTCACAAAGCTTCCTCCAGACTTCATCCGAGGACATTTCTTTAACCAGATCTCATACCTGTCATCACTCTGAAAATTCTACACATTCTAGTTTAAAGGCTCTGAGGCCAAAGCCTGTAACTCCCGAGATGATTCCCACAGAACAAAAAGCCTTCTCTTGTTTTCCTTGCCATCTGAGGATATTTCTTTGGCCCTATAGTTCAGTGATCCAACATCTGTCTTTGTGATGCCAGAAATATAATTAGCAAACAGGATCCATTTAAATATAGATGTAACTCTGTGGAGTGGAAGTCACATCATAAAGTAGTGTTTCTCAGAAAGCTTCTTAGCAGTTTCACCGGAGGATATTTTCTTTTCAATTTTAGCTCTCTATAGCTTCTAAATATCACTCTGCACCTACAGAAGAGGCTTAGCGAAATGGCTTCTGAGGGGAAAAGCTATAACTCTGTGAGATGAATTCACAGAACACTAAGCAGTTCTCAGAAAGCTTCTTTCCAGATTTCATCTGAGGATATTTCTTTTCCACCATTTCTTTATGGGCTTCCTAATTATCCTTTGCAATCTCCACAAGAAATCGTCTTAGCTGATGGCATCTTGAGGGGAAAGCTGTAACTCTCTGAGATGATACCATTAGAACACAAAGAAGTTTCTCAGAAAGCTTCTTTTCTCTTTTGTTATCGGAGAGGATATTCTACCTCTATAGTCTGTAGGGGATCCGAAATATCTGGTCTCTAGATTCTTACAGAAGTAAGATAGCAAAGAGATCCACGAAATACAGATGTAAATTTGGAGTGGAAGTCACATTACAAAAGAAGCTCTGCTAGAAAGTTTCCTTTTCTCTGTACTTTTCTCGAGGATTTTTTTTTTTCACCATAGCCTCTAAGTGGCTTCCAAATACCACTTTTAATCTCCACACAAGAACAGGTTTAGCTTACAGCTTCTTGAGGGGAAAGCTGTAAATTCTGTGAGATGAATTCACAGATGAAACTAAGCAGGTTCTCATAAAGTTTCTTTCCAGATTTCATCCGAGGATATTTCTTTTTTCAAATGTAGAGTCTCTTAGGGGTTTAAATACTACTTTGCATATTCCAATAAGAATTGTTCCTAGCAAAAGTCTTCCTGAGGAAAGCTGTAACTCTGTGAGATGATTTCATAGAACAGAAAGAAGTTCTCAGAAATCTTCTTTCTCTTTTATCAGAGGATATTTCTTTGGCCTTATAGGGAGGCCCTCTCAAAGGAATCAAATATTTGTTCTCCAGATTCCTCCAGAAATAAGGCAGTGTGACTACATCACCTGTCACAAGCATTTAAAACCCATGGTCAAATACCACCTAAGCTAAGTGCTACCGTGAAACCCTCCTACCTCTATGACATTCTCCACCAAGCAGACCCCTGGGGCTTCCAAATATCACTTCTGCTAATACTCACAAGAACAGGCTTAGCGAAGCGGCTTGAGGGAAAGCTGTTGACTGGTGAGACAACTCACAGAAACAATGTCGCTCAGAAAGCCCTCCAGATTTCCTACCTGAGGATATTTTTCACTCAGCCCTCTATGGGTTTCCTGAAATATCACTTTGGTAAATTCTGGCTTTAAACGTCCTAGCCAAAGGATTCTTGAGGGTATGTTGTTACTTGTGAGATGATTTCTTTTATAGAATAAAAAGAAGTTTCTCAGAAAGCTTTCTTTGTTATCGGAGGATATTTCTTTAGCCCTATAGTGTCTAAAGGCATCCGAATTATCTTTTCTCAGATTCTACAGGAAATATACAGCAGAGAGATCTACGAAATACAGATGTAACTCTGTGAGTGGAAGTCATACATCACAAAACCGTGCCTCCTCAGAAACTTCCTTCCAGCCTTTCCTCGAGGATATTTTTTTTCACCATAGCCGTCTATGGGCTTCCAAATACCACTTTGCGAATTCCACAAGAACAGGCTTAGCGAGCGGCTTCTTGAGGGGAAAGCTGTAACTCTGTGAGATGAATTCACAGAAAACTAAGCAGTTTCTCCGAAAGCTTCTTTCCAGATTTCATCCGAGGATATTTCCTTTTTCACCCTAGCCCTCTATGGGCTTCCAAATATCACTTTGCACATTCCACAAGAACTGTCTTAGCAAAAGTCTTCTTGAGTGGAAAGCTGTAACTCTGTGAGATGATTTCACAGAACACAAATGAGTTTCTCAGAAAGCTTCTTTTTCTTTGTTATCGGAGGATATTTCCTTTGGCCCTATAGTCTTCAATGGCATCCGAAATATCTGTTCTCAGATTCCACACAAATAAGGCTAGCAAAGAGATCCACGAAATACAGATGTAACTCTGTGAGTGGAAGTCACACATCACAAAGCAGTTTACCAGAAAGGTTATTTCCATTTTTTCTCGGAGGATATTTCCTTTCTCACCATAGCCCTATATGGGCTTCCAAATATCACTTTGCGAATTCCACAAGAACAGGCTTAGCGAGTGGCTTCTTGAGGGGAAAGCTGTAACTCTGTGAGTTGAATTCACAGAACACTAAGCAGTTTCTCAGAAAGCTTCTTTCCAGATTTCATATGAGAATATTTCCTTTTTCACCATAGCCCTCTTCGGGCTTTCAAATATCACTTTGCAAATTCCACAAGAACTGTCTTAGCGAAAGGCTTCTTGAGGGGAATGCTGTTACTGTTTGAGATGATTTCATAGAACACAAAGAAGTTTCTCAGAAAGCTTCTTTCTCTTTGTTATCGGAGGATATTTCCTCTGGCCCTATAGTCTTCTAAGGGATCCGAATTATCTGTTCTCAGATTCCACAGAAATCAGGCTAGCAAAGAGATCCACGAAATACAGATGTAACTCTGTGAGTGGAAGTCAAACATCACAAAGAAGTTTCTCAGAAAGCTCCTTACCAATTTTTCTCGGAGGATATTTCCTTTTTCACCATAGCGCTATATGGGCTTCCAAATATCACCTTGCGAATACCACAAGAACAGGCTTAGCGAGCGGATTCTTGAGGGGAAAGCTGTAACTCTGTGAGATGAATTCACAGAACAGTAAGCAGTTTCTCAGAAAGCTTCTTTCCAGATTTCATCTGAGGATATTTCCTTTTTCAGCATAGCCTTCTATGGGCTTCCAAATATCACTTTGCAAACTGCAAAAGAACTCTCTTAGCGAAAGGTTTCTTGAGTGGAAAGCTGTTACTCTGTGAGATGATGTCATAGAACACAAAGAAGTTTCTCAGAAAGCTTCTTTCTCTTTGTTATCGGAGGATATTTCCTTTGGCCCTATAGTCTTCAAAGGGATACGAATTATCTGTTCTCCGATTCCTCGGAAAAAAGGCCAGCAAAGAGATCCACTAAATAGAGATGTAACCCTGTGAGTGGAAGTCACACATCACAAAGCAGGTTTTCAGAAAGGTTCCTTCCAGTTTTTCTCGGAGGATATTTTCTTTTTCACCATAGCCCTCTATTGGCTTCCAAATATCACTTTGCGAATTCCACAAGAACAGGCTTAACGAACGGCTTTTTGAGGGGAAAGATGTAATTCTGTGCGTTGAATTAACAGAACACTAAGCAGTTTCTCCGAAAGCTTCTTTCCAGATTTCATCTGAGGATATTTCCTTTTTCACCACAGCCCTCTATGGGCTTCCATATATCACTTTGCCAATTCCACAAGAACTGTCTTAGCGAAAGACTTCTTGAGGGGAAAGCTGTAACTCTGTGAGATAGCGAAACGCTTCTTCACAGAAAAGCTGTATCTCCCTGAGATGATTCCACAGAACACAAAGAAGTTTCTCAGAAAGCTTCTTTTTCTTTGTTGTCAGAGGGTATTTCCTTTGGTCCTATAGTCTTCAAAGGGATCCGAAATATCTGTTCTCAGATTCCACAGAAATAAGGCTAGCAAAGAGATCCACGAAATACAGATGTAACTCTGGGAGTGGAAGTCACACATCACAAAGCAGTTTCTCAGAAAGCCTCTTTCCAGTTTTTCTCGGAGGATATTTCCTTTTTCACCATAGCCCTCTATGGGCTTCCAAATATCACTTTGCGAAGAGCACAAGAACAGGCTTACCGAGCGGCTTCTTGAGAGGAAAGCTGTAACTCTGTGAGTTGAATTCACAGAACACTAAGCAGTTTCTCTGAAAGCTTCTTTCCAGATTTCTTCTGAGGATATTTCCTTCTTCACCATAGCCCTCTATGGGCTTCCAAATATCACTTTGCCAATTCCACAAGAACTGGCTTAGGGAAAGGCTTCTTGAGGGGAAAGCTGTAACTCTGTGAG